>NW_024542063.1:600000-832276 GCF_016758785.1 Suillus bovinus | reverse complement strand
TGAATACATGCAGGAATCGATCGCAAAGTGAGACGGACCCTCTTAGATTTCTCAGGCTAATACCATTGTAATAATGGATGCTGACAGCATTGCACGAAATTCCAGACAGTGAAAATCGGTCCTAGCCATATCCACGGCAGACGACGTAATATAAATATACAAGACTGAGTGGCCGTCGTATGAAGCTTATATTACATGGATGGGATAACCCTGTAATCCATCGAAATCAGTCAATTAATTGAACGTCTCTCATGCACGCAGTCAATCCACACGTCAGCGCTCCAGTACTGGCCGTGAGATGGGGACAACCACTGCGCCTTGATGACACAATTCAAATCGATTGGAGAGTCACTCGACTTTGAAAAGTAGGATCGATTTCAAGTTGGTACTAATTTTCCCTCTGATGCTGTTATGAAGCAACGAACTACCCAGATCGTTGTACATCCGTGGCAAGTCTCCACTCAAATTTCTCATATCGCTACAAACAATACATCAGAAGCGGTGCCCTATCATCTATGGGCTCCTATGTATGGGGAGATATTATGACGAATATAATGTGTAGGTATGAGTCATGAGCGAAGTAAGAGTCATAGAACAGAGCTCAGGCAGCAGGCTAGTGGCAAAAACAGATCAAAATTGACTCAACAGGTCAGAGACTCAGGCAAGCCCTTCCGGCACGCCACCTCCGATTCAGAACGTTGTCTCGAGGCGGCAACTTTCTTTCTTGCGTTCGGTCTGACTACACCAATCATGGGAGCCTATATATTGTCACAGTCCACTGCAGGCAGCTCTCGGCGTCAACGCTCGCAAGCATGTGTTCGACATGGTTGCAGCCGCCCAAACGACTTCTTGTGTACCACCACTGCTCTGTCCACGCACCTCAGACCCTTTCACTGGCTTTGTCTGGGATCAAATACAGTAGCCTAGTTGTAACTTCCTCATGCCACAAGCATCAGACACTGGCAGTGCTGAGGATCGGCACGCCCACAACGACTCGGCTCGGCCTTCTCCAGAGAACGGCAACGTACGACCTACAGAAAAGTGGGTTGTGGTGTCCTGGAGTCTGCCTGCTATCTGACAATGAGACGGGGAGAAAAACTGTGAGCCTTTGGCGGAGCTGCCATCGGGGATGTATGTGTTTCTGCCTTAATGCTGCTGTCTCGCTCCTCACCAGAACTGCAGCTCCAATGCTGGACCTTCACAGCCGTCGGGACCTCACGTACAGAAAAACACTCCCAATGTTGCATCGGTCGGCGATTTATCTCCGTAAGTTCTCGTCAATAATGATATCAAACATGCTCCTCAATTATCTCAGCAAGGTGGTGGCGGATAAGGACCAACCCACGCTAAACGAATTGTGAATGAAAAATAAGCTGAGCGATCACAACTGACCATATCCTATATGCAGAGCAAATGTCATGAAGCAAGTATTAGATGTTCTCCAGGACTCGACGATCGCATCGAAGAGTGGCAAGGACAATAGGTCTCGTTTCTCGGGGGTGTACAAACGAGTCGCAGAGGAGCACGACGTCGAGTTTCTCGAGCGATACACTACTGACATGGACCTTTTCTCTGCTGTCAGCACATCTCTCATTGTCACGATGGTGTCCAATCTCAGTCCCGACCCCAGTAATATCACGAATGCCCTTTTGAAGCAACTTGTTCAAATCGGACCGGGCAATCTCGCTGCAGCGGGCTCCACACTCACAGACCCAGCATCTACGTGGTTTCCGAGCGCGCCGACCTTATGGATCCAAACGATCGCATGTGCAAGCTTGTCCATGAGTTTGCTCGCCGCGTTCTGGGTCGTACTATGTAAGCAGTGTATACTCTGTGCTCATTTCACTACCCAGGCCCTGTACATATGGCCGGCACATTCGCACGACGATCTCTTCAGCAATTAATCAACCAGGTTTCAGAGGTGGCTGTCTTTTGTTGTTTCGCGCGTTTCGACAAAGGTCGTGGACTCGGAAGCACAAGAGTTCGACCTGAATTTGGATTTTTTTTGTTGGGGGATGAATACGTCCTCACCCTCCCTGACATACCCACCACCAATCTCGAAGCACCTGGCGTCAAGTGGCTGCTCGAGACCTCTACGGATCCTGAACTGTTTCTCGCCGCTGCTAGCCTTGTTCCGCAGGTCAAATGGTCCCTAGATCTTGACGTTTCAGATACTTTCACAAGCTGCGTCGGCTTCCATGGGAAATTTTTGCCGTAATTAGAGGAGAAAGCCTCAGCTACCGCTCAAAGTAGGAGTCATACTGCATGTAGGAGGGATCTGCTGCATTGTCTTCTATTAGCGAGCAAGATACAGTGAATGCGATACTCGAACAAGACAATGATGACGGGATCATCCAGTCAACTGTCAAGGATCAGAAGTAAGTATATTTCCCTTTGATTGAAGTAACCCATTCGAAATAGATCGAGTCATGATATGTGTGGTGATGCTTGTTGGGGAAATCACAGTGGCGACAAGGGTGGTGACCTTGGAATCTGATGTATAATGGTAGTAATGCGGAGGCTGGCCCGAGATAAGCAATTTTGCAGCAAGATGTTGTTCCTCGTGCAGACACTGGAGCGGATCGCCAAAAAAAAACGAATAACAGTGATGATTCAGAAGGAATGATCATTTGACTCACTGAAGTCGCGAATTCTTCTCATTGGAGAAATCACAGTGGCGCTGTGGACCAGAATGAGGTCTTGGAAATCTGATGGCATCATGTTGGTGATACGGATATGAACTGCGAACCTGACTCCTCTGTCACGCTGGCAAAAAAGAATGAGTCGGACTTTGCGATTATGCTTGTTGGGGAAATCATGGAGTAGTGCTGTGGACCAGGATGGCGGCTTCGAAATCTGATGGCATCATGTTATTTATTGATACGGATATGATCTGCGAACTTGACTCCTTTGTCACACTGAAAAAAAGAACAAATGAGAAGTTGGATAAATCATGGCGGCGGTCAACGACGAAGCGGTGCGTGGACCCGCAGTAGCAATCCCAAAACACAATTACTTCTTTGCGCGTGGAACAAAAGAAAAAAAAAATCGAAGTCATAATCATGATGGGCGTTTGTGGGTGCCAGGATGGGCATGTGATCGAAAGAAGTTTATGTGTGATGGCAGTGCCAGATCAATGATACTCGGAATTCAATGTTCAAGCGGTTCAACCATGACGGTGGCTCAGAGTACATCAACATTCGAATCTCTACTGAGGTATCGATTGTTGCCTTTATTTCATTTCAGAACAATAGCATCGTTCTGGTTTAAAAGCGAACCATGAACTGCATTTTCTTGCCCCCACTTTTTATTTTCTACTGGCAGTAACTCGTTCAGTTCATTGGCATCATGGTCAATGGCAGTGCCGCTGTCAGCGAACACATTAGTACTCTAGGCATCAGGTACGTCAATCATTCTTTTTGCTCGGTCACTTATATATCTATATCGAACTTTACCATGCACGCAGGGTCAGGGATGTCCCCTTATGGATCACTTGGGATGTGGAGAATTACAAGAAATGTGAAGCCGATGGAATGCTACAGTGGCTCCTCTGTGGCTTCGATGAGCGTCCCAGCAGTGAGAAGTCGAAATTGCTTCAAGATTCTCTTACAGCTGTCCTGGACATCTGCAACAACACTCCAGAAATCACGGATAACTGGACTGAATTGTAGGTAGAGAGTTCACGTGGTATGAAAGAAGCTGAGCGTCTTTTCCCAGTGCCAATTGCGCCACAGAGCCAAGTTCGTACCCGTCCTTTGTGCGTGCGGCCAATGCCGCACTCCTCAAACTGAGGAGCTTGGAAGTCTCCGGACTACCTGCTTCCCCGCAAAACAACGATATGGACATCTTGTTCTATCATAATGACAAGGACAGGACACGAGTGCACCAAGGCGCAAAGTCTATGCGCAAGCCGGACGTTGTTCTCGTCTCTCGGAAAGCGGTGAAGGCTGCGGTGAAGGGTAGAGAGGCTAAGGGTAAGGGCCAGGCTAGTATGGGTAACGACGGCGAGGATCAAAACCAAGATATCGAAGTGTTTTACATGAACAAAGCGGCGAAGAAGCTTCACGGCAACTTCAAATGGATCGATGTTCGATCGACCGTGGAGTTCAAACGCAGCTCCACTCTGGATCCTCCAGTATTGCCTTACCAAGTGACAAAATACGCTCCCTTTAATCCAAGGCTCAAGTATCTGAACCTTTGGAATGCAACGGAAAACCTTGACCCAACAGCTGCGACTCTTGCGCCTGCCGCCGCTTCTACTCGAAGCTCGAACATGCCATCGGATGAACGTAAGCCATACAGAGTGTCTACCTACACTTCATTGCTGACCTTCGCAATTCAGCGCAGGGTACGCGTACGTCCGAGCAGCTGAAAGCAAAATCAGATAGCAAACGTAAATCTGATGAGTTGGACTTCAACGAACCTGCTTGCAAGCGCCAGAAGAAAACCGATGAGAACTCCACGGACCAGAAGGAAATCACAGAGGAGCCCGAAAAGATTCATCCAAACATCCAGAATGGTTTGTATGCTGCGGTGTTATTCACTGCCAACATCGCGCTGCAGTGCGTCATATCTTATGTAGTGAACAGTAAGTCGACTGAATATCTTAGGCCTCTTGTTGAATTGATCGCCCGTACTAGATGATATCATCTACATCTGGTATTTTAATCGAGAAAATGCCATTCAATGCGCCGGCATCAACTTTATCAAGGATCTTCCCCGGTTCCTTGTGTTACTGCTTGCTATGCAGCGCATGGGAGACGAGCAATGGGGCCATAATCCGAAATTTACCCACGTTCCTGGAGTTTCTTGCGACGTCGTCGTTGGAGATGTCAACCTCAAATTGGACCTGAAGTCTGACACACGCATGACTCACTTCGGTCTGCACGGTCACGCAACTAATGTCTTTTCTGTCCAAAGCAAGTATCTTTCGGACAAAAAGAAGAGAGATGTTTGTGGTAACGATTCTAAGGAACTGGTCGCCAAGCTCTATTGGCCAGAAGAGCGACGTCAGAGCGAGGACGAGATACTTCAAAACGTGTATAGCATTGCGAGCAAGGAATCAACAGTGAAGGGCCACATCCCGGACATGGTCTGGTTCCACAAGTTTGACGAGACGTCCACGACCAAAATCAGGAGGTCGCTAGGAATTCAAGACGCTGACGCTGAAGGGGGCAGTCGCATTTTGTATATCGTTATGTTCAGGAAGCTTATCCCAATCACGTCGCTGAGTGGAGACGAATTTCTCAGCGCATGGTGGCAAGTTGCGCTATGTATGTCTGATTTTTCCTGTACTCTTCATTGTCCCTAAGTGAGCCAACAGGTCATTACACACTCTGGAAGCACAATGTCCATCACCGCGACATCAGTCCTAACAATCTTATGGTCTACGGGCTGAACGGCCAATGGGTCGGGGTCCTCAAGGACTACGACTTATCATTGATCAAACCCGATGGGCCCAGCGGGAAGGAGTGCACAGGAACAGTTCCATTCATGGCACTCGACCTGCTCCAGAAAAAGGGCCTCGAAGGCAAAGTCATGCACAAGTACCGGCACGATGCTGAATCCCTCGTCTGGGTCCTTGTCTGGGTCTGTCTTAGGTACCAAGAAGGCAAGCTGATGAGCAATGGCAGACTGCTCGATGACTGGCTAAAAGTGGATGCTAATGGATGCAGGAAGGAAAAAGCAGTATTTATGACATTAGTGCTGCCGTGGTCCGGTTCGGTTTTTTTGCGGTCTGAACTTGAACCGAACCGAAATTTTTTCTGTAGGGACAGCAAAAAAAATTGACGAAATACTAGTCTACACATTGAGTAACTACTCTAATAACATTTGTGCGCACTCCTCTGCCTCTGTAGCTGCTGAAAGATGTCCATTACGGTAAGCGGCCTTCATGAAAATGATCAGCCGTGCGAACTCGCTCCCAGGGGACTGGATTGGGGAGCAGCCGCCGAAAACGCAAATAAAGGGCAAGTCTGTTTTACGGCGTCGGCAACAGTTGTGGTAGGGGAAGGTGCAGCAGTAGGCTTTGGGATCGTGCTCGCAGGCTTCTTGCCAAAGTCAAACTTCAGCGGTGCAGGTGTGGATGGGGCAGAAGTTGGGGCAGCGTTGCTCGGAGTGGTACTAAATATCGATGGTGGGTTAGCTTGTGTCGATGTAGATGTTGGCGTCGAGGAAGGTAGTACACTGGGTGGTTTTGCGAAGGGGAATGGTGCTGGTTTGCCGGTTTCCGTGCTTGATGCTGCTGGTGCAGAGAAGGGATTGGTGGATGTGGAAGTAGGTGCAGCGAACAGCGGCTGTGCGGGCATGGGACCAAAGAGAAAACGAAGGAGCTGCAGGTGCAGGCGTCGACGGTGCAATTGGCTTAGCGAAAAAGTCCGGTATGGAGGGTGTAGATGACGTGGTAGGTGCGGTGGTGGTGGTTATTTGTGGAGTAGACGAGGTAGGGAATAGGCTGGGTTTATTGGCAACAGGAGCTGAGGGTACCTGAAGTGTAAGGTTAGTATCAAGTCAAAAACTTCAAAACGATTTGAATGAGACAGTCGATAGGAAGATGGCTTCGCCAGTGACAAAAAGGATGCACGCACATAATTATAGAGCCTTGACTCAAATGAGATTTTTTTTAAAAAAATTTAATTCAGATGCACATACCTGTAATTTGTGGGTGGACGACGGCAAGATGGAGCTGAGTGATGGTTCAGTCTGGATGATTGGTGGGACGCAAATCAAAGGTGCCTTGAAAAAGAGAGATAGAAAGTCATGTGAGAAATTGATTGATTAGTACTTACCTTGAAAAGGCTGAAGGTAGCCTGATTAACCAATAGTGCAAATCCCGAAGACAGCAGTTTGATGTGGAGACCGACTTTGTCGCAGTCGCAGTCGAAGTCGAAGTCGATAATGGTTCGGAATGGTTCGGCAAGGCCGAACCAGAATGGACCGTTCGGGAAGACCTAGAACCGAGAGCCGTTTTCCGGTCCGGTTCTGGACCGGACCGTGGCAGCACTAATTTATGTGGACATTTAGGCAAGGGAACGCTGAGGACAACAACGACATAAAATCCTCGCCATCACACCGGTCTAACTGGAAAATTGCGGTAGTTGCCTTTCCACTATTTTTATACTGCCCCGCACGACAAGGACGAAAATGAGTCCATTCTTCGGAAATGGCTCCTGAATAATGTGGAGTCTGTCGCTCCGGACATTATAGCTCGCCATCATGAACAGCTTTCGGGCCAAATGTTGGTCGATTTTCAAACTCCGACTTCACGCACGTGACGCTACTCCCTAGCCATTGTCATGACCAATTTTCCCGTACCACTATCACGTTGAAGCGCCGAAGAGGACCCTCGCAGTCACCAAGCTCATAACGCAATGAAAAATACTGCAATTACACATCAACTCGATCAAGGAAACGCTTCCCTTTCCCTAACACCTCATTTTTCCAGATATTCACCACATAAAGATCCCCTTTGCTCTCGTCATCGCCGTCGCTGACGATCAGCCCATCTTACTACAAGCTTTCCGATCTGAGGACGAGCAACACTTATTTGTTCATGCAACTCCATGACAATTCATTCCGCCCTTACGACCTTCCAGGTTTGACGTTGGTATGGATCGTGGAGGTTCATTAATACACTCCCTGTATCCGCCGTGCTCACACTGTTTACAAGGGTCTATAATGAATGCAAAGACCCGCATGCCCCATACTAGAGATGACCTCTCAGTGCACTGACAAGTGTGTCGTCGTCGCCTGTAACGATCCTACCCCCACCCTGAGCCCAGTTGCCACATTGCAGACGGTGACATGATCTGCGATAGCGCCTGTGTTCCTGACGAGGACTGCGGTGATTGTTCTGGTCTTGAAGAATTGGTACGCCATATTGTGGTGTCCACGCCTTTCCTAATTGTTTCAATTTCAAGCTGGCAATGCTGCACCGATTATCATTCTTATCTATCCCAGCCAAAGTCCCTTGACCCAAGTCTCACACAGTTCAACTGGAACCCACAGTCAACAAATGGTTTGTGTGGATGCGACGAGAGCGACTACAGCGAACAACATGTACCCCGATTTTCTCCAGAATACAGTACCATAGCCCGGCCTTTGGGTAACGCTTCTCCCGAATGTCTGGCGTCATCTACTAGCTCAGCGTTTTCTTCACCCCACATTTCCCAGGCAGCGACTCAGTTCACACCCGTTGGCCTGCCACAACACCTACCACAGTTCTCACCAGATATGTTTACTTGTTTGTGGGGGGACTGTAAGGCTACATTCCCATCTCTTATGGAGCTAGTCGGGCACGTCAACTTGGACCATCTCCGCCCTCCAAGTTTAACGAAGGAATCAGCCCCTCAGCAGGTATGCTCAGACGCTTCCCAGAATCAACAATTCGACACCAATACTATGTCGTGCCACTGGGGAGACTGTGTTATGTTACCCTGTACAGAATCAATTTCAAGCTCTTCGACAACCGTGTTTACAGATACTGTCCTTGACGCTCTTACTACACACTTGATGCAAGATCATTTTGGTATCAATTACCCTTTCCCACAATCGATGATGGCGCGCACGGCATTACCACCGGAAATTATTCCCCATGACGAAACATCCACAGACGTCCCTCCCTATCCTTCACCTCTGGACAAGTCTTATCCGCCAGACTCCCCCTCCCCGTTCACAGACGCCATCAAACCTTGTAAATGGAGTGGGTGCACGCAAACATTCTCTTCTCCTGATGACCTTACAAACCACATCCTCTCTGCCCACATCGGCAGCGGTAAAGCACACTACGAGTGTTGCTGGGAGGGTTGCTCTCGGAATGGGACGCAAGGATTTTCAAGTAAACAAAAAGTCGCACGGCACATGCAGTCGCACACAGGACATAGGCCATTTAAGTGTAAAATATGTAATGCACATTTCTCAGAAACAGCTACGCTGCAACAGCATATGCGGAGGCATACCCAAGAGAGTATGTACTTTTCTGTTTTCTGTCATCTCGCGTTCGACAGGCAGCTCATTGGACACTGTTAGAGCCATACGTTTGTGATTTTCCCGGGTGCGGCAAAGCGTTTGCTATCACGGGTGCATTGACGATTCACAAGCGGACGCACAATGGTTTCAAGCCGTTCAAGTGCAAGTTTTGCGAGAAGTATGGGGTTCTTCTATTTGATGTTGGAGTGCTGATGTATTGTCTTTCTTCAGGGCTTTCGCTGAGTCGTCGAATCTGTCGAAACATGTAGGCTTTTTAGTTATTGCAGATATAGTTTCTGAACCAGACCGTGTTTCTAGTTACGAACGCATACAGGTGCACGCCCTTATCCCTGTCCTGAGGGTGGGTGTGGAAAGTCTTTCGCGAGGCCGGACCAGCTTGCGAGACATATGGGTGTACATAGAAAGAAGGACCCAGGACTGGGAATGGAATGAACACCTTGGGATAAAATGTGTTTAGTCATTATGTATCTATTATGAAGATAGTCCACGAGTTTTCGCAGTGGTGTCAAGCTATTTAAGTTCACTTGAGCAATTGTCTCCAACATTCTCGGGTCCTTCAAGTTGTTTCGACCACTACTGTAACTGAAAGAGAACACTGCATGCAGATAGAAGAGAGAGTATATCGAACTCCTGTGAGTGACGAGGTTTTTGAAATTGAATGATAACCGTTTTTCAGTGTCGTTGTGCAGCCTAGTCTTTCATTATTGCTTCCAGTTGAAGTACACGGAGGCTGCGGCACTCTTATTGATGAATTCAGGATTATTGCTCGCCTGGCTGATGATCATGACATCGAGCCTGCCCCTATTTATGCATGTTCATGTCAATCAGTCAGAGTGACCAAGTACTGGCAAATTATCTCGTGCTTCAAATTTGGTTAGCAATTTTCTCGCTACGCACGGCTATCTCTGGCCCGATGGTGACCGCATCAGTCACATGTTTGGAGAATCAATACTGTGAATGCCTAAAATACCATCACTGAGCTAGGGCCTCCACCACAACTTTCACGCCCCATGCCCCAGGATCGGCAACTCGCTCAGCCTTTAGCTTTGTGCTATCAATATATGCGCTCCTACCGGCCTTTGCCTCCATGTCTTTCGTCCCTTCAGCAGCTTCTCTAGCAGCCTTCACGGCTGCCGCAAGGCCGGACGACAGTGCACCGATGAAGGCAGTGAGAGGGTCGACTAGTGTACGAGAAGGGGGACGTGCCCGAGTGTAAGTATATAAACGACCTAGAGCAGCTTCTAACGCCGTGCACCATACTTCTTGTGTGGCGATCGAGGAGGAGCTTTTAGCGAGCGCTTGAGCGAGGGCAGAGAAGAAGATTCTGATACATGATGATTATGACATATGAATCTGACCAAAAGGAACTTCACTAACGAATAGAGGGCTCCGCTAGTTCCTCCCATCGCATCCTCTGCGATACGAGATATTGTGATGACGCTGCCAAGTACATCGTTGCCAGAGATGCTGTTTTTGCTCAGAGCCTCAAGCACAGCTGTATGTATATAATGAGTATGCATGCATATAAATATCATAATGTGAAGTACCTGTAGCACCATCTTTGAGCGTAAGTCCGCAGTCCCCATCACCAGCGATGTTGTCCATGCGAGTAATCTCGGGCTCAGCAATAATGAGGGCCCGGCATGCACGCTCTATAGCACTGTTGAATTGATCGACATCGGGGGCTTTGAGTGAGGCTGACCAGGCCTTCGCGTGGGTTGCAGTCGGGAGGGACGAAAAGACAGATGGTGGCTTTGGGACAGACCTAGAAGACCATTTCCATCCTGGGGTGTTGATACTGTCGTCGAGTAAGGAAAGGATGAAATCAGCGGTTGGAGTTCCCGTGTCGTTTTCGGCGGGGAGAAGGAGCATCGTAATTGAAAATCCGGGCATGTTGAGACTTGTCTAGCAAGGATTATCATTGATTCTAGTAAAGCTGAAGGGGTTCGACTAACCATGAAAGAGCCAGAAAGCAGGCGCATGATCTTAATCCCAGATTTATCCAGAGCACGCCTCACTTCGGCGACTACTCCGCCGAGTTCAAGTTCACTGAGACCGCCGAGGTTATTGACGAGAAGAACAACACGGTCTGTGCCGTCATTCTTGAAGGGAACGAAAGACCGTTCTTTGTCTGTTGTGGAAGTAATCATGTCGAGGAGAGTGGGGATGAGTTCATTGAGAGGTGGAACAGGAGAAATGCGACGGTGACCACTTTCGTTGTGAATTCCGAGACCGATTTCGAGTTCATTCGCACCCAAATATGTATCGGGAATAGCGGTTCCAGGGACCTGCACGAAGCGAGGAAGTATCGTGAATACAGAGATGTCCTCAACACTCGAACGTTGACTCGTACATGACAGTGGTCCAGACCAACCCCTATAGTACCGAGCCTAGAGGAAACGTACTGGGCGATATCGTAGACCTCATCTACAGAGGCACCAGTTTGGGCCAAGGCGCCTGCAATTTTGTAGACGAGACAAACACCTGCAAGACCACTGTAGGATGTTCAAGTGATGTAGTGGAATTTCGATAGATGTCCATACCGTCTTCCGACAATACTACCTTGGGTTTTTCCTACAGCAACGTCATCTCCTACGATGACGAACTTGACACGGTCAGCTTTGTCGGGATAACGGGCCGCATATTCTTCTTTGGCTAGACCAAAATTGAGGACATCGCCGGTGTAATTCCTGCATACAAGATCAGTTAGCAAATCTGATACTACAACAGTCGTCGCGATGAGCCGTACTTGACTACGATGATAGTGCTAAATGCAGTCATTGTTAGCAAATAAAGTTACAGCTGCAACAATGGAATCACCCTCTTTTGTTGTCGATCAGATCTACTGCACGGCGAACTTGACCAGCACTTGGAGAGGCAAAGATATGTCCACACACAGCAGCTTCGTGAATGTCGGTTAGGTCACGACCGCATAAAGAGTATTCTGCTAACCGGTCAAAACGCCCTGGCCTGCATCCAGGTCAGCGTGATCTGGAATGTGATGCGAGGGCTCATTTACCTACGAAACCTGAGTGGGATGGCTCATGACCAGAACCACCTCCACAGAGGAGAGCAACTTTGGAGCGGTCCTGATCAGCAAGGTAGACGACTATATATCTTTTTTGTTTAGTATCCTGATCGTCGGTCTGCAATGTTACCTCTATGGATCGGATCAAGAGCTAGTTGTGTATTGATTGCGCACAGTCCTTCTAAGGAATCGAGCACGAGAGAGGGTGCTGTGTTCAGGAAATGCTTGCCTGTGTTCAAAGTTGGTCGAGCAGTCAGTACGATGGCATGATGAGATTGACAAAGCTTTACTTTGTACGACCATGATGGCTGCGAGTGGGAAGAAAGGAGTTTACATGAACAGTACACTATCTCATAATGCAATGACATCACGGGCTCCCACCCACCACGTCTTTTTATTATAAATTTTTATTGCTTAAACTTAGTCTAATGGAAGTTTTTCCTGATGGAGATGAACGTCTGAATATGCATCATGGGTCATTTTTTTTACGATTCAGACTAGTCAAATGTGATACCAACAAATTAGTGGCCGTCGACCATTTTGGGATCACTGAGGGCTACAAAGTCCGAGTCATTGCCTGGCCACCTCATGTATTACCATACTACTTATGACATACCAGCTAGAGAAAATTTTACTTGCAGAGCATCGAAGATTCAGATATATGACTCGAGGCTATATGGCAACTTGCGAAGTCCCCTAATTAGTTGATCATGAAAGACCAAAGAGTATGTAATACTAGTCGATCCGTGGGAAAAAAGAGTTACATACGCGTTCTTGTTGGTCGAGGAGGTTTCTCATTTAAATGTCATGAGTTTGCCATCACCTGCAGCATCACCTTCCTTAAAGCCATCAGAATTGATTTCCGCAAGTCGAAAGAGACAGCGGTCTCACTCTATGCAATCAGATTCTTCATCTTCTATAAAGCGCTCTGCTTCAGAAGGCCCTTCATCAACTACACCTGTCCCTATCATGACAGATCCTATATCTTCCGTCGATTCTGCGAGAGAGCAAGAGATTGAAATTGACACTTATATGGAAGAACAGGGTGAAGATATTACAATTCAACTGGGTTCTCTCACCATCGAGCAGAAAGTGGCACGTATCAAATCCCTGCGTGACAAGCCTATGGTCGCAGGCGACACTTGGTATATCATATCTCGTCAATGGTTCAGACAATGGGAGATCGCTTGCGGAATCTTATCAGACAAGTCACTCGAGCCATTGCAGGAGAAGAATATTGGTCCACCAGACAACTCCTCTCTATTTGACTCTCAGGGAAATCTTACCTCAAATCTAGTCGAACACATTGACGTCGAGTTCTTACCCGAAGAGGCCTGGTCTGAGCTTGTGGCTTGGTGCGTGTGACTTCCTGACTTCTCTGATTCTCGTCTTTATATCCCTTCAGGTATGGTCAGCCAATACATCCGCTCCCGCGATCCGTCATCGCCAAAGCCTTTTTGCAGACCGCCTTGGAACTTCGTCCTCCGCGCCTCAAAGTCTTAGTGCTCAAAGATTTGGGTCCAGATGCTGATATCGCAGGACCTCCCCATTCCTACGTCACTGTCTCTATCAGAGACACAATGAAGACCCTTATTCAGGCGCTCGTATCTGCTGTCACCGCTCGCAGCAATATTCCTTGCAGAATCTGGAAGATTGAACCCGGCGAATTCCTCGGTTCTCACTTTCCCACATCAAAACTTGCATCGTGGGGAGCAGAGCTAGTGAGTGAAGAGACAGACAAGACAGTCGAGGACAGCATGATAGAACCGGAAGATCCTTTCGTGGTCGAATTTCAAGAGAATGGCGCTTGGATCGTTGATGCTTCTCAAGTTGTGCGAGCACCTCCACCTTCAGCAGTACACGTACCCCCACCCCATTTTAGCAATGACAACGATTTCTTCAGCCGTCTGAGTAATCAACGAACATCAGCATTCCAGAACACTCAGCCATTTCGCACTCCGTCGCCGTCACGGCGAGGCTCTTCATCTAAAGCGAAGGAGTCATCAGTTGTTCCTTTCAAATCATTCGGATTTTCAAAGGGTGGCAGTAAGATTATCCAAGAACCTGGCACTCTCGGCCTGGGAAACATGTACGTTTTGTTGTCAAATAGTGATCGATTCGCTGACACGAGCTTAGGGGGAATACGTGTTTCATGAACTCAGCGCTCCAATGTCTCGCGCATACAAAAGAGTTGACGAATTATTTTCTTTGCAAGTATTTCCCTCAGGTATTGGTCAGCGACGCTGACATCATATCATAGCTGGCGTTTATCAAGAGGAACTCAATCCCGACAACCCGCTTGGTATGCACGGTGCCATCGCAGAGGCGTTCGGACTACTCTTACATCGTATCTGGGCACGCGATTCAACGAGCACTTCGTACTCGCCGCGCGAGTTCAAGTCGCAGCTACAGAAATTTGCCCCTCAATTCAGCGGATATCAGCAGCACGACTCACAGGAACTGGTTGCGTTTCTACTAGATGGACTACACGAGGACCTTAATCGTGTTCTCAAAAAGCCTTACGTTGAGAAACCGGATTGGGAAGGAGGCGGTAACCTCGAACTTGCTAAATTAGCTCAGACGTCTTGGGACGGATATATGAAGCGCAATGATAGTGTTATTGTCGACCTTTTTCAAGGCCAATACCAGAGTACTCTGGTATGCCCTGAATGCCAGAAGGTACGTATTTCGTGAAGCTTTGCCATCCTTCGCTGAGTATTGTTCTTACAGGTCTCTATCACATTCGATCCATTCATGTATCTTACACTTCCTCTGCCCGTGAACAAAAAGTGGTGGCACATTATCCACTTTGTTCCGTGGGACCCGTCCGTTCCTCATAGGAGGGTAAGATTTCGGTCCCGCCCTTGATTTGTTTCGCTAAATACAGCGTATCAAAAGGTTCCCGTGGAGATAAGTCGCGATAGTTCGTTCAAAGATCTGAAGAATCTGCTTGGTCGATGGATGAAAGTTAAACCCAAAAAGGTCAGTACATACTCGCACACTATCGAGGTTCTCTGCTGATCACTTAGCTCCAGTTGTTAACCATCGAGGTGTTTAATCACCGTTTCTACAAGAGTCTCGATGACAGCATCCTGTGCGGTGATATGGCCGACAGTGACCTGATCTACTGTTTCGAATTGCCCTGTAATTCGCGCCAGAGTCGCTCATACAAGCCCAAGGACAATGATCCTTTCATCCTTCCTGTGATTTTGACAGACGTGGTCCCTCCGCGTCCCACCTACTCCAATTATTCTCGTTCTACAAACAACTTTGGCTGTCCATTCATTGTGGTAATCGATAAAGATCAAGCAAGATCCGTGAAGGACATGTATGATGCTGTCATCGAACGCCTACGACGATGGACGGTCCACGAGAGGGACTTGTATACCTGGGAAACCGATCCTTCTCCCAGTGGTGCTGTTACAATCCCTATCTCGACAGTCTCCCCTGTCGACTCCATCACAGAGATCAAAGAAAACGGGGATATTAGCGAAGTTGACGGGATGGCCATCGAAGGCGACATCGCAGATCAGAGAATTTTCGATGAGGATGATTCTGGAATGGAACCTACACCGTGTATCGTTGGCACGAAAGAAGGCGTCTTCACTCTTCACCTTTACACTGGCTACAAGGATTATGTCACAGGTGGCCATGGTTCCGGTAACGGTCGATCCGAGCAGTGGGAAACCCGTATTGAAGACACCGAATCGGGAGCTCCATTACTGAAGGAGGGTGACGCTTTCCTCTGCGAGTTCGATGAGAACATGAAGACATACTACTTCGGCGCCTCTCAGTTCGAGAACTCGCGGTGGGGTGAGTGGATACCTTTCCTGCACCCCGAGTACACAGAGGCCAAGGAGGTGGCTGCAGCACAGAAGTCGAAGGGCATAACACTTGATGATTGTTTGGCGGAGTTCACGAAGCAGGAACAGCTGGGTGAAGATGACTTGTGGTACTGCCCGCATTGCAAGAAACACCAGCAAGCTACGAAAAAGTTCGACCTTTGGAAGGTCCCGGACATTCTCGCGGTGCACCTCAAGCGTTTCAGTAACAGCCGCGCGCTTCGCGATAAGATCGACACTTTCGTCGACTTCCCTATTGAGGGTCTCGACCTTACTGATCTCATTGGTGAACGCCGAGTGGGGACTACGCTCGCGCAGAGTGGAGTCGACATCAACGAGCTTGGCATGAGAGATATCGAGGAGCCTCTCATTTATGACCTCTATGCCGTTGATGAGCACATGGGGGGACTTGGTGGTGGGCACTATCGTGCGTATGCCCTCAACCATGTGACGGAGCAGTGGTATCACTTCGATGATTCGTATGTCACGCGGTCTGATGCCAGTCATGCAGTGGCAAGTTTAATTTCTGTTTTTTTTTTCGGCACCAATTAATAATCTTCAAAGAATTCCAACGCCTACCTGTTGTTCTATAGACGTAGAAGCAACGCTCCGTTGGGAGGCAAGACTAACGAGAAGATAGAGGAAGCTGGTCGCAAGGCTGCCGCCGAAGCGGAGGAAGAAAACGCTGCAGAACCAGAGGCACAACTTCCGACACCGCCTAGTGAAAGCGACGCAACTCCTTTTCCCTTTCCCTCCACACAACAGCATACTAATGCAGGATACCTTACGCCGCGATCCAACACAAGGTCGACTCCTACATCATCGCCACCTCCCCTTGATGATGGCGATCCGACGACGTTGGAGGCGCAGAGCGATGATCTGATTGCTGATGATGGTCTTACTCTTTGTCCTCTTGAACTTGCGTCTGATCAGTTTGATTTCCCCGACCCGTCATGGAGGGCCTCTCCGACATCCTCAGTCGAGGTGGAACCTGACTATGATGACGACCCCGCGCGCAGTTCGTTATTTCGTGCGCACGCCAATATTGACTCTTGGGTTGGTAGTAGTCAGAATGGTCTACCCTCACCAGCAGTTTCTGATCCCGACATGAACCCATTTTCCGACATGAATTCGCAGAAGAAGGGTGCTGATGATAGCATGGACGTTTGACGGAATACCACGACTATAGAGCTACGAGTTGTTATTTACCTGCATAATTCCGTATCTTAATCAGTTACTACTTTCTTAAGTGTGACACCGTGGGGGAGCAGCTTATAAGGGCGTGGGTGATACTCACTTGACCTGCAAGTTCACAATAAGTAACCTTTCCCGTCCACTATAACCAACTAAGGTTCGCTACATGAGTAGGCTTCATCCAGCATTGCTCTATCTGACGATATATAACCCGACTTTACATCCCAGTGAAGAGGTGTCCAAAGACGACGAGGATGCAGAAGAGCAGGCACAGATTCTTTTCTATACTTCACAGGAACGCGCTACTTCGCGCGACAAGATGCTTAGGCAGGTTGGACTTGCCAAGGCGCTTGTCAATTTCTCTGAGTAAGAGCCCCAGGTTTTTCCCCTTGTGAAAGAGACTCATCACTTAGTAGGATATTCCATCCGAGTGACTATTGCCACAATGTACATTCTCAGCTGAGAAGGATGATAATGCTCAACCCCGAACCTGACTTCTGGATCCACGCAGTACGCCGACTCTCGATCTGTTGATGCGCTCTCATGCTAGTTTTTGCCAGGCGGTAGAGCTTGCAAAGACACCGCGGATGCTTCTGTCCAAACCAAAGGATAAGGGCAAGGGTAACGGAAAGGGAAAGGGAAAAGAGAAAGAACAAGCGAGCACTCTGCAACCGTCTTATGACTATCACGAAGGCTCGTTTCACGATTACGCACTTCGAGCGCACTTCCTTCGGGGGTACGAGCAATTCAAACTTACACATGGGTCCTTCACCTCGATCCTGAATTCCCTCGGGCAGGAAGCATTAGAGCTGCAGCTAGAAAGATTCTTTAATGTATGGGCGTGGTCATGGGATATAAGCAAGGGTTTTGAGTTGAACGACGACCTTGGTGTGTCATGTGTCTAGGCATCGCGTGTCTATCGTTAACTTGCCGATTTGACTCAGGTGTGTCGCTTCACCCGCTATACCCCTCTATCCTACCTCTACTGGATACCTTTTCATCGCAATTACCAGCTGGACTGGATGCATTGTTTCTTTCTCCTCCTCACGTAGTTCCGTCTACAAGATACAGACAATCTAATCATCCACCCGCGCTCTCGCGACACATCCTCTCTCTAATTCCATGCCATTTACCACGTCATGAAACGGATGATGGCCCGGAAGTCTCTTCGCCCACTGAAAAGGGAGCGACTGTAAATGCGGCAGCCAAAGAAGTCGGTTCTGGTGGTAATTCCTCTGGTGGGTTCTTGGGCATGCCTTCTAGTCTCGCCATGACTATGGATGTTCGGAACTGGAGTTGGCCCGGGGCGTTGACGTTTGGGAAGGGCACTGAACCGAAATCACTGGTGACAGAACGAGAAGGAATTAAACCTAATTCCTCCGTGGCCGAAAGTGTGAGCACTGTAGTGGAAGTTGACAGGGGTGCTTTGGGGGATGCAATATCCTCTACCAATATACATTGCCTGCTGGAGAAGGCAAATGATGGATTATCTGTCACAGATCTTGATGCTGCACTTGAAGGGCGTTCGGAGGTGGACCACAGCGGGGACACTCCACGACCTTCTCGAGTCCCATCGCCGCTTCCTGCAGATGGTTCATCTACATCCGTTCTTGAGCGCGAGAAACCCGATCGTCATCGTCAATTGGACTTTGCTTGTACTTTCGTATTTCTACCTGAAAGCGGTGACCCGTTGGAAACTCACCGAAGGCAAGTTATACATCTAAGAGTAAGCACATACTCGTACTCATTATTCCTTGCATTCACATTCCCTTACTAGTATCAAAGCTTAGCCGTAGCTCTCATAGCGGATGCTGGTAACGTAGAAGACTACGACACGCACGTTTTATCTGAAGCTGCATCTCAAATGCTACATGACATCGAAAACCTGATTGCTGCAGAAGCGTCGCGGTACGTATAAGTACTTGGAGTAGAAGAAGAAAACTGACATGGGTACACGCAGGGCCTCTGAGATATTACCTTCGGCGACGAAGATTCTGCAGCCCAAAGATAACTATCTCATCAGTTTTGATCACTTTACGGCCGCCAGTCCTGATTTCATTGCAAAGTCGGATCACCTATATGACGGGAAGCAGCTATTAGAACAGTACGTGTCACGCCTTTTCTGCAGTATAATTTTGACGGGCCTTGCAATAGGGATTCGCACATCACCGAAGTTTTCTCTCGAGGTCAACAACCACAGCACTGGCATGTTTCGAAAAGAGACAACACCAGCGGGGAAGAAAAGGAAGTTTTCCTCGAGGTTGCTCGGAAGGAAATGAGCTTATCTGATGTCGATAATATCCTCCAAAGGCTTCAGTTGCACTCATTCTAGCTTGCGTGAAGTCCTTCGACCTGTAACGCAAGCACCTCAGACTAGCAGACATTGTTTTGACTATCGTTTATCCGGTCGACGATTGATGATTAAGTTACGAATACCTATAGCCTACCCATAGTAATTATATCATGAAACCCGTTAATCACGCCCACTCTCTGTCAACTCCAAGCTTGGTCTGAATCATATAGGCGCCCTTGGCTAGGGTTGGTTTTCTAAACATGCGACTGACGCGTTCGTGCCAAGCGAATCAACGGTGATTATGATATACTCGAGCTCTGGCCAGTGGCCACAGAAATTTCTCATCAATTCACCCATCATGTAAAATTAAGTGTATGTATCAGCATTTTGCCAAGATCAATTTCGAGTACTCCCTACTATATCTTGAATAGTACCATGACCCGCCCGTTGCCCGCCCGCACCATTATCCCTGGATACCTCGCCGTGATAACCACTTCTCAAGATGACTCGGATTTCCGCTTCCACCGCAAACAATACTACTTGCTGCACGCGTCACTGACCAGCTGTCTCGCTATCTCTTTCTTCAAAATGCAGCAGTAGGACCACGATGCACGCAGTCTGGATTATTCACGGCACGGCAAAGGCCACAATCGTCACCACTGGCCTCGTCATAGCAGACCTCTGCCTCTGACAGAATCGCGAGGAGACTCATTACTCAGCGGTGAAATTCACCCCACCTCACGCCCTCCCACTGGCAATGAATCGACACAAACGCTTCCTCATAGACCCAGACACGACGATGACTCAGTACACCAAGGACTTCAGCATCCATGCAAATCCGGGCTTTCCCCTTCCCCACCTCGTCGTTACGTTCTTCAAGCGAGTCGTATCCGACGCTACCCATTAGACACTTCATGACATGGACGACCACCTCTCTGTTCGCGCCGCAGTTTCGAAGCTCTGCCTGTCGACAGCTACTATGGTTCTTAATTATCCGGAGGTGATTTCAAACTGAAGGACGACTCACTCAATATCGCCGATATCTACACACCCGCTCCATCAAGAATTTAGAGGCACGAACACTTTACCACAGACTTGGACACAGCGCTTGTAGCCGATAACGATGACTACTTCAAGGACTTGGATGCCTGCCGACTAGCGGTTCTTGTTGATGGCTAGGCTGGTGGCATGGCTCAGCTCGGCCTTACATGCACGCTGGCGCACCCCAACTCAAGCGGTTTAACAATCATACTTGCATCCCGAACGATGCGCACCAGCCTTCCTCGCTGTCATCTACGACCTGGAGCAATACAAGAGGTTAAAGGCTACCACCGACCACCCATACTTATCCCTACTCGCTGCCTAGCATCCTCACAAAATATTCGATACCAAAGGTCTCCTACGACCGAATCATGCAACAACCTGTTGGCTTCCTTCTCTCTCCACATGACCTAGAGTTCCACCGCCCAAAACGTTGAAGGCCATTCCCCACCACTCGCGGTCCTGCATGTACTTCTAGTCCGAGTCTCTTATGTTTTCCTCGTTGTTCAAGTCCTCTCCCATGTGCCACACTTGTGCGCGTGATGATGAGTCACATATTGACCGCTTGAAATTCTAAATCCAGTTTGTATTCTCGTGTGCGCATGTGAAATGTGACTGGTTGTCTCAGTCTCTTGCTTCCGAGTACAAAGTGGAGAATACAGAGATAGTGCTATTGTGTCATACGAGCTTAAAAGTTCAAACGACAGTCAACGATGCATCGTTCGTCGGAAATCGCGCCAAGGGAAAATATTTCCGATGCAACTGACTGACCGTCGTTCGACGCTTGTTTGAAAACAGACGACCACAAAAACTCCCAATGTTACTCAAGCTCGTGCGAGCAAGACTCGGTCGGATACATAAGACCCAGCAAAAACAAGTATCTGGGATCTACCAATGCGCTAATGTCATTTCCACACTTCCAGTCTTAAACCTATCCCGAGTAGAATTCATACATGCCACTGTACAGGGGGTCTCTGTATCGTCCTTTTCATTTCAGTGAGATATTCCTGGTCAAACGAGCATTCGAAATGGAGCAACCTCGCCCTGTGCGCGGACATTGCTGGTTCGTCCCGTCCTTTCGTTTGAACTTGTAACAGCATCCCTATCTAGCAGTCGAAGTGCAAAGTTCAATCCATCCCCTCATTTGCGGAATTGTCGTGTCAAGAGCAAGAATGTCCGTTTATATTTTTAGCGGTGGGCACACTGGGGCCGCGTGCGAGATTATTCAGCATGTCTGTTGTACACATGAGGCTCCTGTCGTTCTGTGAAGAAGTATATCACCGATGCCGAAAGAGATTTGATTCCAAGGGAAAGCTAAGGGCAGACACTCCCGCTGAACACGGGTAGACCCAGAGATAAGTGTATTTCGATGGTGTCCAATTAGGGCATAACATGGTACTACTAGCTACTACTGAGTTGGGCTTAGTCGCGGCCTAACGCGCTAAAGGTTGGGACGTACTCGCCAAGACTTTATATATCATGATGAACCTGCACAACGAATGGAACTTCCGCCATGGAGTAAACCTTTCTCCGGTCGGGCCCGGAGAACCGGTCGATGAGCGGCTGGACGCGGTTGCTGCCTGTGAAGCGCATGTAGAATCTTGACTGAATTCATGAAGTTCAGAAGTTAAAATTGCAGTCATATCTGCAAATGTCCGCGGATTATCAAGGAAGACAGTTCATACGAGTTTAGTGTTCACTTGCTCTCGGTTTATTATGCTTGCTACTACCTAGAATACATTGGAACAAGTGATGGATGAAAACGCCACTCTGCATGCTTACAGATAGAATTCTGGTTTTTTAGCATTAATACCGTACTCAGCCAACGCGGCACTCAAATCATCCATGGTTAGCGTGGTTCTTGTCTTATCCTAGGAGCAGGGAATTTTATGCAATCCAGGGTAGTAAAGAACAGTGGCGTACCTTTGACCCTGGCCCAGTGAGGGGGCCTCTGGCACGGCCACCCATGGCGTTGGTACGTATACGAGCATGCTGGTAGGCATCGGCAGCAATATCGGATACGAACTTCTGTGCGGCTAATGAAAGCAGGCGTTTTCTGCACATGTAGAATGGACGTAATGACTCGGTCTATACCAGAAAACGACCTAGAATACTCACAGCCGCACGTCTTCGCATTCAAATCCCACCCTCTGGAGATAGTAGTCTGTTACTTCATTGGGAATCTGGACAGGACTTTGAGCTCCACTTGAATTATGAAAGCTACACGCGTACCAAGGGTTCATAATCATCAAGCATCACAAGGAATTCAGCTAGGGTGCGATCCTTGCGGGCTTCCTCGGCTGCCTGACGCGATTGTGGCTGAGTCGTTGCGGTCGTAGAGGAGCTTGAGGCTGCTGCCGTGGTAGCGGTTTGAGAGGACTGGGTTTGAGATACATCAGGAAATGTTCCCGGGGGGTAGTATGCGTAAGGAGAAGGCTGAGATTGTGCCGTTGGCGAGTCTGCAAATGCTCCTGGGGTCGACATGATCTACGGTGTTACAGTGAGGGCCGGAAGAAGCCTGTCGGAGTTAGCCAGGCGAGATGGTGGAAGTATAAAATGTTCCCACAATGCAATTTTTGTTTCTTCACTCTGATATGGTGAGTTTTTTTCGTCCATCGATTTATGTTTTACTTGAACCTTGTTGGGTTTATTATGATGTTTGAGGCATTTGGCTTTAGCAGGAGCGCACCCTGCGGTGCAGAAATTTATCTCAGCTACCTTCGGGGGAGCTGCTTTGGCAGTATCCTTCCGCTTTGACTGAATTATTCATTCCTTTTTTCTACGTTGTCGACGATCACTGACTATTTTGTTTATTCAGATATGGTTAGCTTATTGTAGAAATGTAAATGGAATTGTTTAAATTTATCTGTTGAGCTCGATGGTGGCCTGAATCGATGTTATCACTGGACGATAGCTATAAGATTGTCAGAACGTAAGATGGCAGTAGCCTACATAAACCTCAACCTTGAACTCAACATGTAACATCGTCGGCCCTCGGAACAGCATAAGACTCGTCGATCATCCTAGTCCTCCATTTTAAATCCACGTTTTTGTAAACTGAGACCAGTGTTCTTGTCTTGGCTCCACTACCCCGGTAACTCTTCCTACTCCCTTGATCACGACTTTGGCTCATGGCGTTCGGAAAATAGCTAGTAAATCTGCAGGCGACTGGTGCGGTCCCACCAGGAAGAGGAAAGGGGACTCCGACCCATCACTAAAAACCAGGTAATCGCGCCCAATTTTTCAACTTGAATACCTACCTTCATCTTCACGACATAGATGTCCCACCATGAATATCGACGTCGAGAGCAGTCTACGTGTTAGGAACCTCAATCCTAGCATGCATAATGTAGGGGGTACCAGAAAGTCCGGAATGTCATGCGCGGAATGTCGCCGGTATGTCATATCCGTCACTCACTTGAGATTACCCGTCCTACTTGACCTTGAACTCGTCTAGATCCAAGCTCAAGTGCGACAGGTAAGCCCAATAAGCAAGTCTATCTGCACTTCGATACCTGACTTCTGCAGAGTCTTCCCGTGTCAGTCATGTATACGACGTGGATGTGCGAATATATGCCCAGAGGGTAACACCTTCGCTCTTATAATCTTCATTTTATCTCATCCGCGACGCCCTAGGCACTCTTTCTGCCACGAAAGGAAACAAGTGCGTCCTTCTTGCTTCCTGTACTTCAGTTCCGACTCGGAATCTAACTTTACCTTCTTTATGAAAGAGTTCTCATGGTCCATGCTCAGCGATTGTCAGACCAGGTAAAAACTATGACAGGAAGAATAAAAGAGCTTGAAGAAGCACTTCATGAATCCCAGAAATCCAATCGCGCTGGAAGCGGACCACATCCTCTCCTACAAACTCCCTCCCAGTCACACGAACATCCGGCTGAACTGCCCGAGGTTCGGACTATTTACGATGATGAAGTTCACAATGTATCAGAAAGCATCGGATCTTTATCAATCGATACCGATGGCCGCACCAAATATCGCGGCGAATCCGTTGGGTCAGAGGTGAGGCAACCTATTTTGGTCGTGTTTGTACTAAACCCCTGACTATATGCGCCATTCAGTACTTTCAACCATTGTTTCCGGTTTGTTGAACTTCGTTTTCGGAAGACAATATCGCTCATATAAACTACACAATAGCCTGGCAGTCATACACCACAGCAGAGCGTTGACCCCAAATACTTGGGCCTTCCATTTGAGATCATCGATCTCTGCAATGCATACCCCTTCGGTCTGAGGGACAGTCAATATACGAAATTTCTCTTCTTGCCCTTTCTCCCTTCCTATGAACGAGCACTACACCTCATGGAGCTATATTATCGAAATGTTGCATGGATGTGAGCTCATAGTACACGCTGCAGCCGATGTTCATTAACCCACGGAATCTTAGGTTCGACCCAATTGTACGAGATGACTTCATGACAAATATCCTATCCCCATTGTATGGCCACACCGGTTCCCCTAATGTCGACAACATCCACTCGCACCGACTTTCCGTTTTTTTCATTGTGCTAGCCTCAGGATCCCTTTACGAACAATCATCATCTTCAAAGGTGCTTGCTGAACAGTACCATGCCCTTTCCCGTGCGGCGCTATCTCTCGATCCTATCTACCAAGATGCTACTTGCGCTACTGTACAGGCCCTCTTCATGACCTTTGGGCATATCTACCAGTCCGATCGTGCGAATAACGAATGTAGGTGGCTTCTGTTGGGCGTGGTGGCGAGAGTTGCACAGCTGGTGAGCATATTACTGCCGAACCGAAGAACTCACAATTACATGCCATGTTACAGATTGGTCTACGTAAGTATCTTCCCGTATCAGATCGGTGCCGCGCACTGATGGACGAATCACAGAACGCGATAACGCTGGGTGGGATCTAGGGCAGGAAGAAATACAAAGACGACGCATTTTGTTTTGGGAAATCTACTCGGTCGACGCGTGGACGGTGCGTTCTTTTATACTTGATCTTTTTATTCGCTGAGCTGTTTTAAAGAGCATCATCAATGGTCGCCCACCTGCATTGAGTATCAACCACACAGACTGCTGGTTTCCAGAAGATCTCGACCCCATGATCAAACCTTCAGGTGCGATTGAGATGGGATGTAAGTTTCATCTGACTATTTTCTGTGCGAAGCGTTTCATGTCCGCCATTTTACGTATTTTAGGGCATGCCTGGAAGTTTCGTTACTCAGCAAGCTGTTTAGGGATCTCTGTGCACCATGTGTTTAACACGCGTGTGCCAAGCTATTCTGCATTGCTCGAGTTGGATCGAAAGATACGGAAGTTCGACCTGCCGTCACATCTACAATCACCAATGGAAGCCTCAGAAGTGGGACGTGCTTGGTCTCCAGAAGCCCCTAAGGCAATGCAGCAATATGCTGCACTGTGTCACAAGGAAGCAAGTAAGTTGGAATCTTCGTACTTCGGATCAGTGATAGACTAATGATGGATAGATCTGATGTACATCCATCGGAGCTGGTTCGTACAGGCTTTTCGAGAGGCCCCTGCCAACCCCCTTCAGCACAAATATGCGCCCTCCGTCTTGGCTGTATATCGCAGTGCATGTCGATTGATCTCTAGCCTTAATGGGTTGTACCGAGTGCATTCTCAACCGACGGACCAAACGTGGTTCTTCTGGTCGGCTATCTTCTCTGCATGCGTAAGTCTATGCAGTTCATCTTGACAACGCATCTTATATGGCGAGCAGATCGTTCTGGGAGCTATAGTGGTGGATAGTCCACAATGTACTCTCGCGTCGAACGCATTGCAAGAACTGGATCGGGGGATGGTGCTTTACGAAGAGGGATCATCTCCTTGTCGGCCTCCAGCAACTATAGTAATACAGTTCAAGCCTTACGATTACATGCTCTTTCTGACACGTTTCTAGCCTGTGCTCCATAGACTGCGTGAGCGTGCCTTCATCTCCCTTCAGGCCGCGCAGACAGACTGTCAGTCACAATCTCATCGGTCATCTATAAACCCCGGTAATCCAGACGTGCTCGGACCCCAGAAGAGCGGCATTACCTGCACGTCATTCAGCTCGTCAGCTTCAAATGCAAGCCCATCCAGTTCAGACCGACCATTATCTGAGCTGTCCGATGCTGATGCGTCCATCGTTCAGTATTACGCAGCTCTATCAAATCCCAATCTCGTATTGCCAGCCACCAGGGAATTTGAACTGCCGTCTGCTCAGACATTCGAGCCACACTACGCTGCAAATTCTCAGGAGGATATCAACGCGCCTTCACCATTCTTCGACCCTGCACTGCGGGCCGCGATCATGGAACCAAGGAGGCATCCCAATGAAAGTAATGCAGGTTCCAGTTCGAGGACGTCTGCGCCACAACCAGTGCTATTATCATTCCAGCAAGTGTACAATCCGGACCATACATAATCATCCATCATGTTTTCGTTACCTATCGCATTCTCTTTTACATTCTTGTCACGCATACACGTTTTCGCTGTCCGCTGTCTCCTGCATGTGCAACATTACGATTATTCTTTACTACGGCATTTGAATTTTACAGACTACTAGCCCATCTTGATCAAATTTGTATCATCGATTGGCATGGCATTAGCTTCGGCTTGATCGCGCAACTCCATAGCATGAAGAAGGGTATCTATGTCCGGCGAAACAACAAACCGCTTGTTGACTTCTCCCATGACATGCAAGCGTTTGTTTTGCAGATCCAGGTGGACAGCTTGCTGCAAGAATGATGGCTGAGTTGCACCAGTTACCTAGATCCAACTATCAACACAAGTGATACGAATATAGGAAATAGACAAACATCCATAAGGATGCCATTACTAAGGCGCATCTTGATGGCACCGCTGCGATAGACTTCGAGCTGCCCGATGACACCATCAATTTTTGGTATTTCTTTCGCCTGTTCTGCCTCTGGCCCTGTGGATGCGCCTGCTGGATCTCCGCTAGGACCTGGTGGCTTTACGTCTGCTGCAAAAGACACTTTACGTGAATGACTATCTGATGGGGGCTCATCAACACTCATTGCCGTCGGACTGGTGGACATGTTGGGTACAAATGTTGGGAACGGCTCAGGGAACTGGAAGAAGTAGAGACGTTCTTGGCGTACGTCTGCGTCCTATATTGAGAATGAGCGCGAGTACCAGATAAGAAATTTGGGACAATGACCTGGTCCGCTTCACCTTGCAGCGCGAAATCATCTATGAGGTCTTCTAGTTCTTCCTCTTCCTCGCTCTCGCTAAGGTCAAGGGCATTAGCCAAATCTACTTCTTCGACGTCCATAGCCTCGTCTAAGACTGACTGAGCTTCAGGTGGTGGAAAGATGTTTGGAAAAGTCTACCTTTCTTATTTATACCTGAAGGTGACGATGGGTCCTCGATCTTCATCTGGCTGATCTTTTTCTTCTTCTTTTCTTTACGTTCCTTGCGCAAGCTTTCTGGAGCCATCCAGTCCATCTGCCTCACGTTCTCCATGTCGATAATCTCGACACCTTCGTCCGGATCAGAGTATTCATCCTCGTCAACGATCGGTGCTACAGTCTCCTTCTCCCTCTTCAACGAAGGACCGGAAGCTCCAGAGAGACCAGCACCAAGAGCAGTTGCACTTCCAGGTCCCAATGGAACGATGGGTGTAAAATTGGAGCGAGGAGCGCTGCGCCGAGCTGAGGTGCCTGCGAGAGCAGGTCCCATAGCGAATGGCCCACTGGCAGTCATTTCTACTGGAGGAGGGCGGGGAGCGGCACCACGACCTTCTCCTCCCCTGCCCCTTCCCCGCCCACGTCCACGTCCACGATCAGTAGACGTAGCAGGGATGGTTGGCGGAGGTGCTTCCTGCGTCCAGTTCAGTATGATGCTAATTCGCGTAGATGTGCTCTACGCAACACACCTGTTTGATTTCCCTGGTAACGACGTCATGAGCGACTGTAGATTTGGGCTTTACGTTGACTTACTCTTTCTTTCTTCGTGATGGTAGAGTGGGCACGAATTTGAGCTTTTGTGTTCCTTGTCTGGTCACATCAGAAGGCTTTTTGGCCAGACTGCCTATGGCTTTCGGTGCGGGTGGTCCTGGAGTGCCTGACGGCGTCGAGGACGCAGCTGCATTGTTCGTAGAGGAACTGTCTGCCATAAACCTAGATAATTATCGTGAAAAAATTAGTCTTACGTAGCAGTCTAAGCCTAGCCCAGAATAACGCACAGCCACGTGTTTATCTTTTTTGATCAAGCTGTACCATCCGCCCAGTTCGCGATTTCTAGCACGATGGAGGATCCAGAGCACGTCAGATTGACCTACAATGACATACACAACATCATCAGAGGAACCTCGGACAAGATTGCGTCTGAATTTAACCCTGATATGTTTATTGCGATTGGTATGCCAATTTACTCTTTCATTTTATATTTCTAATGCTCGTGTTAGGGGGAGGGTCAGTTTCTATCCCATCTAATCGGTGTTATTTATTGTGACCTGAACTCAACTCTCATCCGACAGTGGTTTTTTCCCAGCTCGTGTGTTGGTATGTCGTGCACAAGCGATCATACGGCCCGACCTACCTTCTGAACCGCCTTTTATCCGAACTCACAGCGCACATTCCTGAAAGACTCTTCAACGAAAAGGAATATCCCCATACAAGCCATTGGTCTCTCACTCTATGAATCTCTTCCTGGTACAACTGCAGAGCAGCTCGGCGGCGAGGTCGTTCGCACCCAGTGGCTGTATGGCGTTATCAGTCGCACACACTGATCTAATATTGACACGGGTTATTTCGACAGAGGGCCAGACCCGGGCAAAAGATTGCTCGGAAGACGCGCGTTGATTATTGTAAGCTCTAACTCCTCGGTTTTTATTACATGAATCCAACCAACCAATAATTTGGAAAGGATGAAGTCGACGATACGCGCAAAACTCTTCAGTAAGAGCTCGACAAAAATAGGTCTTGTTGGTTTGTACTGACACACGCTCATCCTATGCACTCGTACAGATATGCATTGAACGAGCTCCAGAAAGATGTCGAAGCAGAACTTGAGATGCTTCCAGAATCTGAGCGTGACTCGAAACGCACCAAGTTTGCGATCTTCGTGGTGCACAACAAGCTCAAGACGAAACTTGGAAAGCTGCCACCAGATACCCCGTGAGTACTACCACAAGCGTCAATTTCTCATCTTTTCCTAAATTTTCCATCAGATACTTCGTAGGTGCTGAGGTGAAGGACGTGTGGTAAGACTGATTCCTTGGCTTGTGATGAGAGTCTAACCGAAGTATAAGGCTTGATTACCCGTGGGAAGCTATGTAAGAGTTGCTCGCCAACATCGGCGATGAATGATTTACCGTATTTTTTGTTTTCAGTGATATTGAAGAGCATGACCGTCTGGCAAAGGAGGACGAGGGGAGGAAGACGACGAGCACTAATTAGAATTTAAAACCCATTTGTATGAACATCCCAGCTGCAGGTGGCATCGGGTCGTCCAGATTAATGATTGTATTTTTGACACGGAACCAATTTTCAGTCCGAGAATTGGTATTACTTAGTGCAAACACCGGCTTTAATTGAATAATAATTTACCGGTTTTGTTCGGACGAGTCGCGTTTTTCTCTGCGATCATACTTCCGACCAAGACTCACAAGGTTGACAAAGTCCTGCCCACAGTTCCGCACTAAACACACGGGTTCATTCTCCGTACGGCAGAGGTGGTCATCCTTCCAAGTTTTCGTCGTGCACCGCTAGTACTCCTCTACGGCGAAAAAAAACCAGCCTCCAGGCTTTCATCTCCACTGTCCTTCTTTTCTTTCACATAGACTCCTTGAATGGCTGAAGAGGTCGACTATGAGGCACTCCCATTCGACGCGAGCATTGGGGTGAGCCATTCAGCTTGTTTATCAGTAAAATTCGCACTAACTAAAGCTACAGGTTAACATGCTCGCAGGAGCTCTGGTAAGTTTACAGTCTTCAGTTTCGGTCCCTACCTTGCACTTGTACTTGCGACGGATTTGCGCACTGGAATGTCCCAAGGACGCCTACTGAACTTTTCGTCCAGGCTGGTATCACCGAGCACGCAGTCATGTTCCCTGTAGACAGCATAAAAGTAGGTTCCAAACTTTGTTCAACGACATGAGGCTAACAGGGTATCTAGACACGAATGCAAGTATTCGCCACCTCACCTGCCGCTGTTTATACAGGGATCGGAAATGCATTCACTCGGATATCATCTACGGAAGGCATGCGAACTCTGTGGCGAGGAGTCTCTTCAGTCATATTGGGCGCGGGACCAGCACACGCAGTTCACTTTGGGACGTATGAGGTGATGAAGGAATTAGCGGGTGGAAATGCTGCTGGAAATCAATGGCTTGCAACATGTAGGTTCACTATCCGTTTCCGTCCCTTGTCGATCACTGCTTTCTCCCCCTTTTATCCCTCGCGTATGGATTCTAATCTCCTGTCTTTCTACCACGAAGTTCACATGTACTCACCATTGCGTTCTCACAGCACTGGCAGGTGCATCTGCGACCATTGCTAGCGATGCCCTCATGAACCCCTTCGATGGTGAGCTCCCAGCTACTCGTGCCGCGTTCCCAAACCCATTACACTTCTTATAGTCATCAAGCAACGCATGCAGGTGCATCAGTCGGAGTTCCGCTCCGTGTTTACTGCAATGCGTGTCGTGTACCAGACAGAAGGCCTCTCCGCGTTTTATGTCTCGTATCCCACAACCTTGACGATGTCAGTCCCATTCACGGCCGTGCAGTTCACAGTCTATGAACACATGAAAAAGCTCCTAAATCCATCGGGCGACTACTCACCCATCACGCATATGATCGCAGGTGGTATGGCGGGCGGCGTGGCCGCAGGTGTCACCACTCCCCTGGATGTCGCAAAAACCCTTTTGCAAACCAGAGGCACATCACATGACCCCGAGATTCGAAGAGTCGGGGGGATGTTGGACGCACTTCGTATAATATGGAGGAGAGATGGAATAAGAGGGTTTGGAAGGGGAATGTCACCACGAATTTTGACGCATATGCCCAGTAACGCGTTATGTTGGCTATCATATGAGTTTTTCAGTATGTCTATTCTCTCCTGGTCAGGTTGAACGCCCACTGATGTTATTTACAGAGGTTGCTATTCGCGAGCAATGATAGAATCGCGTCCTCCATAGACAGTAAGGCACGGACCGCACTTGCATGATGTCACTTAGTGTCATTTCATCACATCTATCTCCATTACATTACTATCAGGTTATTCCAGTCAGCTGCTATATAACACTGACAGTCTTTAGAGACCCACATGCTGAGGTTCAGTACAAGACCAATGAGGCATCTTGCCAGAAAACAAAGTGTAAATGTCATACCACACTGCAAACCTACAGACTGAGTATAACAGCTACTGTGGCTACTGTTACCATGCGACATATTATTGGCTCGTGGAATCAACTCACTCAGGTTCGACGTAGTCCTCCTATTCGGACTTTGGACTCAATGGTAGATCCCACGATGTACACGTTGGTTGGGTGCGGAAGTCGAGAACGCTGATGGACCCCTCGCAAAGAATAGAATAAGTTATGTTTAGCTCGAGGTCGTCGAGGAAATGTGGGGTATACTGCGTATAATGGTACGTAGCTGCGGGTGGGTATAATTTTTCTCCATTTCTTCTACACAAGATGTCTATAAGTGGCAACTAGAAAGGATGTCAGTTACGCAAAGTTACTGGTTCTGCGTAATGCGTGACGGTTGAACCCATACAGAAGGGCACAGTATAACTGGAAGGACAGAATCCTTCCCTTGTTATGCTTCTTTCCCTCAGCATACCCCACATGACCCACCAGTCTTCAGCTGCGTCCCGCGCATTATAGCCGAAGACCTCGCAAATCTCATCCCACTGCCAGCGCATTTTGGTCTCGTCCCAGCCCTTGTGCCCTTCCATCATCATGCTATAAAGTGCCTGATCTCGCGCATCCCGTTCTGGCCCAGGGCCCACCCATACCGTACCGAAAGCCTTCGTCTCCTTTAAATATATGGCGCGTGTACGTGGTTCGCGCAGCTCCTGGAACGCTTCAGCCAAATGAGATAATTGATCCCAGGCTCGTAATCGAGAGAAGAGGGTGCCGAGTACTTCGGCGTCCTCTATTTGCATACTGCAACTTTGTAGAACGCAAGGCTGCGGATTATTATTGTTATTAATATTATTGTTATTATTGTTCTGAGCTCATATGGACTTACATATAACGGATGTGCAGCTTCTCCTATGAGGAGCAGCCTTCCCGATTCATCTATCCATTCTTCGGCGCATTCTCTTTGGAAAAGTCGTACCCTCTGATAAGTCGCAGGTATATCTAACAAGCGCTGCAGTCTTATCAAATTATGTCAGCTCAATTGTGGAACAGGCCTGATTCAATTTAGCGTACTTCGGTTCAAAATGAAAAGGGAGCTTTTCCCGAGGAACGATCACATCCCAGCCATCTTGATCACCAATCCCATCAACTTCGCTGTCAGGCAAGAATGCATGTATTGCAAATTCAGCCCCTCCTGCCTGTGAACATTGAGTCACAAAAAAAAAACACCACTAAGGGAAAACCGTACCACCGTAAAGGCTATGACATGTCTAGAGTCTCCAGTCCATATCGGGTACTGGAATGGGCACCATGTCAACTGCCATCGGAAGGAAAGGGCGGGACGACATACGTCAGGTCTATTTTCATGAAATCGCGTCAGGTCACTGAGCTCGGGGTCATTTTGAAGGACATCCCGGGGTATAATTGCACTGCTCCAGATTACCTTGTCAGCGGCGGTTCCCGACACATGACAATGAGAAAGGCAGATTACACGTAAGCACTGTGCCCTTCTGGCACCTCTTCGCTTGACCACCCTACGATCGATTCGCGGACTGTACTTCGTGGACCATCAGCCCCAATAACCATGTCTGCTTTGAGGACGGTGCCATCTCGAAGCTCGACCCGGGCCGGATTTGCGTGTACTTTGGTGACTGTTGAATTCCATGTTATTCGGGCACCTGCGTTGACCGCTGCACGATATAGCATGTCATAGAGGTCACTATACTGCAAATAGGCATCCAGAAAGAGGACAAGCAGAATGAACACCTTCCAAGATGCTTAGGCAGGTATAAACTTACACGTATGACCATATAGTCCGCTCCTGTCTCCTGAAGAACATCTTCCTTCCATTCGAGGCATCCAATGACTTTACCAGTGTCGACTGCCAGGTTCAGTTTCATGAGCTGGAGCGTAACATCAACTGCATGCTACGAGTTGCTTACTTGAAATGAACGTGCTAGCACGTGTGCTAAGTCCGTGTTTCAGTAGCTCGTTCTTGAATCCCCAATCTATCAAAACTTTGGTAGCATTGGGTGGGAGATGTGTACCACCAGCACGCTACAATATTAAGTTCAGCATTTGCGTTCGCTTTCGCACACACGACCCACCCGGTTTGGCCCTGGAGCTTTGTCTAAAACACGAACACGATGTCCTGCCTGGGATAATCTAAACGCGCTGGCCAGGCCGGCAACACCTTATGAGGACAATTGAACACACAAGGACAACCTGCAAGCTGTTCAACCTACCAGCTCCAACTATTATGAAGTCAATGCTGAGCGGCGCTCTGCGTCTTGACGATGACATGAAGGGTGCACGGCGGAAGTAATTGTGTAAATTGTACAGAGGAGATAGAGAATGTGAGTGAAAAGGGATGGGCTGATAGAAATGTTAAGGTGCAAGGGAAAGGGTATTAATCGCTTTCCTTCCAAAATTCTTATGACATTCGGGCCTTCGGCTGATGGCGTAAAGGCTTCCCTTCCCATATGAGAGGAAACAGTGTTAAGCGAGAAATGTCCGTATCAGGGCGATCTGGGCCCGGCGGAATATGGCAGCATTAGGGTTTCGAGCACTGACCTGTGCGAATATATCTGTGAGTGTCCATGGTACCAATGAGCTCAAAGGACTTACATTGAAATCAAACCGATAGCTCGGAGATTTGAAATGATATATATCAACTGGGAGATGCTATGAATCAGTGCGTTGACAACCTCAGCACTGTATTGTGAGCGGCGACCAGAGACTATTATTAAAAGAAGCCGGCGGGACCGGCACATGTGACCAAGAGCATGTACTTACGAGTTAATTGAGTGCGGGGGGAAAATGAGGTACATGTACGGCAAGGGTGAACTCTTGACCTGCATTACGGATTTTGCCGCGAGCTACGATAAGCTTTTTCTGCAGTACAAACTCAGGGTTTGTGCACATCCCGGGGAAATAAGCTACACAGTCCTACAATTGCAAGGTCCTCACTTTTTTTTCGTTTCGAAATCGGTGGAGAGGGTGCTGAGGTTGTCATCTCTCGTCATAGGCTTGTAAACGCTTCGCTAAACAGAAGTCTCGTTTATCGTTCGTCTAAATTTATAAAATAGCCCAGCTTGCTAAAGCATTATCATCGCCAGAGTGCTTCGTGATCGCCCTGAGGATATGTAGAACAACTGCCTTCTCTTAATCTCAAGAAGATCTAAGACTTGGGAACGCACGTCATAAGCAGGTATGATTCAAGTCCGCTCCCCTGTTCTAGTACCTTGAGTTCGCCTCTGTGGCACCCGCATCAAGAGCACGCCACAACGGTAAGTACGACACTCTAGGAGAATGTCATGACGACATCATCTTTACCCACGGCCGGAAGCCACTGCTAGATAATGATGCGCTTTGCAGTGTAGGAGCTTGCAGCTTACAGGCCAGAATGACACATCTACATAGATAGAATCAACATTACGAGAGACCGCGGTAAAATAGAACATACATCGTGCACGAGTTTTACTCCTTGCAGCGTGCTCCCAGGGACTGAGGAGACTTGCGCCATCAATTCTATCACGCTTCCGCGTTTCAATCGTGGTTTCGGTAGTGTGGCGAAAGATAGGCGCACTAGTGTCAAAGGAGTTCCCCAAATCAGTACACCTAACCGGACGAATTCCAGAGAATTCTATTCTTTCACCCACACTTGTGACGTGACCTCTTAAGAAGATACATCCCAGTCAAGATAGATCCCCAAAGTCCCGAGCCTAAATGCATTTATATGATCATTTGCGTGCTCGCGCACAATACCTTCACATAAACACTGTAGCTTCTGTGAGCATCAGATCTATCAGAACCCACAAACCTCGAGGTAGCCCAACATCCTTGGCTGTGAGAACCCGAGCGCTACGCAACGTATTCCGCCCGGGCCGCGTAACCTTGTGTACATAGCGCAATCAGGCGCACGCAACAAACGCCGATCTCGAACATATGCGAGTCAGACCACGTGTGAACCCAGTCCAGAACTTGGAAGATTGTGATAAGAAAACATAAACAGTCAGGCAACATGCAAGCTCGCCTTGTCACCGACAAATTCCCCTTCTGTCTCATGACTTCACGGCGAAGAGTTGCAGGGAATAGTGTCAATGCCATCGCACTGGTCAGTCGGCAACAGTTAGCGGAGAGGTAGGCATAGATGATAAAAATGATATTAAAATAACAAGCGTAGCTTCAACTAATCTGCTGCCAGGCGCCTGGTAGATCTCGGTGGCATGGATAGAGAAGAGCAAGTCACATTGCCTCGACTAGCTTGACGACGAGCTCGCTGGCGGCGATGCCGTTAGACTGAGCAGCAAGACAAGCGACATAGGCGGACAAAGCAAAGGGGTGATGAGCGTCATAATCAAAAGATGAATAAAATATCGGGGACATCAACATGTCCAGCGAGACGCAATACGCGATTTGGAATATGCAAGCCCAAAGTAGATATTACTAGGTCCGTACGGTGGTATCTAGTCTCACCTATAAAGTAAGAAATATGATTTTTTTCTTCTAACAGGTAGCATCAGGAATCAATTTCACAATGGGTGGTCCGTTTCAGAGGATGCGAGGTACACACCTTGAGCACTCGTTGGCCAAGGTAGCTTGAGCGAATCCCGTGGTGATGAGTCGTTGATAGAGCATGCGAAGTCATGGACGGCTCGGTAACGAATTGGCAGAGTACAATACGTGATGAGCTTACAGCAGCGTGCGGGGATCTTCTTGCAGGAAAGATCCAGGAAAACAAGTTCGTTTTTCTGAACCATCAAACATAAAGGTCGCTTCCTCCGTATGAGACAACGTAACTATGTTTACCGAAGAAATCCTACAGAATCAGTGTCAGGATCTCGTAGGACATCTGAGTATAACAAAGTCAATATAAAGAACATTCCGCCTGCTTCGAGTAGGTCACCATTTTCGAACGCCGAGCTTGTTTGAGAAGTCCCACCTCATCGGGACAACGGTCACATCACCATAGGTCCTGTTCTGCTCTCTGAGTTTGCTCATTAATATCTTTGAGCCTTCTGTGTCACGACGCAACCTCATCATATAACTGTCAATCAAGAGATCAGCTTACCTCCAGATATTAAGTACCAAGGGTCTTGCATGACAGGTAAATGATTATCCGAACAGATGGATTGGTACGTCGCTGCCCACCGCTAAGATAATGATTTCTGTGAGCCGTATCATGGGAGAAGGACTGCTTCAGCGCTGGATATTGCACGACATAGACTCATCTGGCCGGAAGTCATCTAGTATGGCGCATACAGGTGATTTCGACTCGTGGTCACGCCTTACTTGACAACCGCGGTCTCCGTGGCGGTCAGACAGCCGTTGCACTATGCTCGAGAGGCGGCGATAAGAACGACGAACATGGCGCTGCCGATAGAAGTACTGGCAATAACTGTGATGGCGTATTTCGGATACCAGGATATTTCCGAAAACCCGTTGAAGTGGGGCACCCCCTATCGGGGGGTGATCAAGGCAGGAAGGTTTGGGGTCAGCACTTACAGTTGGCGGATGCCCGAGTCCTACATTCCAGGCTCACTGCAGCTGACACTCCAAAGCAACGGTGTCTTTCAGGGTTAACGACTTGCCCTACAGTGCATAACTCTGTCTGGTCTTGGGGTTGAGTTTGGCTGATAGCCCTTATCCTTCGTGCCCGGGTCCGAAGTCGTGCGCAATTTGGTGTAACTCAACTTTACAAATTGCGGTCATAACAATTACATAGAGGCTCCGGTATATTCAACTGGTGTTTATTCAATTGAAAAAGTTGACATTTTTACTATACACAGTAAAAATAAAAATAAATTGGATCACCCCATGGTAAGACCTGAAATCAAAATGTTTCTTCAGATCTTGCTGTCGGTCCAATGACCAGTGTGAAAGCACACGCACGAAAGCTTACGTATTGGGTATCGACGAGGACGTGGGGCATCACTTGTGCCCAAATAGGGGTGTTTCTCGTTTCTCAATGAGAGATGGACAATCATGACAAGGTCGCATAACTCACTGAACAGTCAAAAGTGTTCCGCAACAGCGGCCTGCTGCTGACAAGTGTCCGACGGCGTGGGCCATCCTAATGCCAGGTTTAGCAAATGAATGATGAGACAGCGGCTCATACGTGACTGTGAAAAAATCTTTTTGTTCGGTTGTCTCAAAGGCACGGCGCTCTGGAATCTGGATCGAGTTCACCGCTCGGCACCACGGCGTGATGAATCCAATGAACGGATTTAGTAAAGTATTTATAAGCGAGTCGAAGTGTCAAAACCCGGATCTGTGAGTCAGAGGGCGGGACGAGCTTCGTGGATTGACTGTGATTTCGAACATCAATAAAATATGACTGTGGGTGGGATGTAGATGATCTCGCCATGGATCGTTTTTGTGCTGGCGGGTAGTCAACCGAAAGTTGACAGAATTGGGGGGCAGGTTGGTCAGCTGTGTTCGAGCCAAACCTAGTTAAGCCCATTTACTTGTACGCAAGGAAGCTTTGACGCGGAAGAGGCAGCCTATCATAGGACATGTTTGTCCAAGTCGATGACTCGAGCACCGACACTGACAGTCTGATTGTAGGGTAAAAAACGAAATGCGCAAATGAAAGAGCATCCACCACTCATACTTTCAGCAGGCATGGGTTATGTGACTCTGTTATTGCAAGTGCGGGATAGAGTGGGACGTATTTCAACGCTGTTACCGTCTCATGAGCTACTGCACGAAATTGCGATGAAGAGTGGATGCATTTGATGGAAAAGAAGCAAATCCTTTTCAGGGAATGTGACTAAAGCTTTGTACCGGCTATTAGTAAGGATCGTTGCACTCGACTTTCAAGATGCTTGCAGTACAACGTTCAGCTGTAGTTCCAGACGCTCTGTCAGTTCCTTCAAACGCACCGGAACACTGCCCTGTAAGCCCCAATCAAGTTTACTACTTTCCTCACTCATCACTAATTGCACTGAATGACAGGGCACAGAATCTGAATTAGCTGGCAAAGCTGATGCCTGCAATGGATGCGCAAATCAAGAGATCTGCGCTTCCAACACACCAAAGGGTCCTGACCCAGCGTTACCCTTTATTCGCGATCGTATGGCCACCGTGAAGCACAAGATCCTTGTTCTATCCGGCAAGGGCGGTGTCGGAAAATCTACCTTCACTGCCCAGCTTGGTTGGGCATTTGCTGCAGATGAACAGCTACAAACTGGTGTTATGGATGTCGATATCTGTGGACCATCTATACCCACTATCTTCGGCGTTGCTTTAGAACAAGTGCACTCATCTTCATCGGGTTGGTCCCCAGTTTATGTACAGGATAATCTTGGAATCATGTCCGTCGGATTCATGCTGCCCTCATCGCGAGACGCCGTCATGTGGCGTGGTCCGAAGAAGAATGGCCTCATTGCGCAGTTCCTTAAAGATGTTGACTGGGGTGATCTTGATTATCTCGTCATCGACACACCTCCTGGCACTTCAGATGAGCATCTTAGTGTCGTTCAGTACTTGAATGAAAGCGGCATCGATGGTGCTGTACTCGTTACAACGCCGCAGGAGGTTTCCTTACAGGATGTTCGGAGAGAAATAGATTTTTGCAGGAAGGTGGGAATACGGGTGTTGGGCCTTGTGGAGAATATGTCAGGTTTTGTTTGTCCTGGATGCAAGACGGAGAGTCAGATATTCAAGCCAACTACGGGGGGTGCGGAAAGACTGGCAAAAGAAACTGGGATTCAACTGTTGGGTAAGGTCCCACTTGACCCACGAATTGGGAAGAGCGCAGATTATGGTGTTAGTTTTTTGGACGAATATCCCGACAGCCCTGCGTCTGATGCATACCTTGATATCATTGACAGTGAGTGCTGACCACCATCCCTTTGATCCCTTTGGTATCTTACTCATAAATATTTCAGAGATCAAAAAGATATTGGGAGGCGAGAATGCCCTGTAATTTTAGACTTGCAGCAAAATTGATATTTGTAACTCATATATGTGTATCGATAGATTCTACATTGGAAGACTATATGATGATTCTAAGCAAGGCGAACCTATATGGCTAACTCCTTCTCCCCTCCTTCCTGGTGCGAACACTGAACTCCATCGGCATCTCACTGTGCGGGGCATCTCTTTCGGATTCTTGCCCGACAATGAATTTGCCGATGGGAGCCACACCGGCTAATCCACCCGGCAAACCTTCTACACTCTCATGGATTGATACCGTCGACAGAGTCCGCAGCAATTTCTGCACTGCTATTTCACTTCCTGCTGCTGTTGCAGTTGAGGTTGCACGGGAGCGAGCAGGTACGATGTATCCTTCGCTAGGAAACACGATGCCACTAGCACTAGTCGGCAGGCCCTCAAACATGGGTACGAATGGTTGTTGCGTAGTTGGTGCTGGTGGCGAGTTATACGTAGATGTGGACGACTGGCGTTGTGGTTGAAATATGCTGGAGCGCCGCGCGTAATTGACGACGGGGTCTTCAGGCGTGCACGGGCGGAAGTAGTCTGGGGCAGCTGGCAGGGCAAGACTATCTGAGACCACATCCTCCATTGTAACTTCGGAGCTGTCCATCCTTCGTGTTTCAGAGGTGCTCTTCCGGGACTCCAGAGATTGTTCAAAGGAACCAGGAGTATCTCCGCAAGCATTTTCACGTGGGCCAGGCGCTGCCGGCTCGCGTGTGATGCCTCGCACTTCCATTCTGTAATCCTCTATTTCCTCCCATAATGCCTTCTTGAAATCTTCAAGCGTCTCAAGCTTCTCAATATCTCTCCACTTTTCAAATTTGGTAGGACATTCGGGCTCATCGGTTTCTTCATGGTAGGATGCCAGCCAGGGATGTGCGAGCGCGTCAGCAACTGAGATGCGCGCCGAAGGGTCGAAAGACAACATTTTCTGTAAGAGATCTAGGGCTAATGATCGGATAGTCATCAGTGTTGACCTAGTACCATGGAAAAGCTGGAGTCACCCTGCGCATCAGCAGTAGGAAGCAATTTCCACAGCGGTACGGCCTTCTTGACTGGAAGTGAGCGAATATAAAATTGTGCCTTCCTATGATGTCAGGACTGGACTCAAAAAGCTACGGCATCTATCTCTACCTTATCGCTCCCAATTCGATTGATAACATCCTCTTCTGGAGTTCCTTTACGAATACTAATCAGACCGCGAACGAAGGGGTTTGTTGAAAACTCACCGAGAACATCAAGAATCTTGTTTAATTGATCAACTGTTGAGGATAAATGTAATTATGATCAAACGTCCACTCAGTTCAATGTTCATGATATACTAACCATAGCTGTACGCATGGCTGTGAGCTCGCCAGAGTTGACATATGTCTGAACTTACTCTTTACCCTTGAACAGAGGCCGTCCAAGCATGAGCTCCGCAAATATACAGCCTATCGACCAAACATCGACTGTATCCACAGTTCACATTTACAAGAAGGATTGATTTATAGGACGAGCTCACTGGCTCTCGTGTATCCTCTAATAGCACCTTGCGTAAAGAGGGACATGATGACAGTGGTAAAATAGTCGTACCTGAAGGCCAGCATGATTTCTGGCGCCCTGTACCACCTGGTGGCTACATACTCTGTTAGATGGCCCACCTGTTCATCTGGGGCAGAGCCAAATCCACGGCTCAAGCCAAAATCGCATATCTTGAGTTCACAATCAGAATTGACGAGTAAGTTTCCTGGCTTCAGATCGCGATGAATGACGGCAGCCGAATGGACGTATTTCATGCCTGTTTGTCAACATATTGATAGTGATCATGTAACATAGCAGAATAGAATACCACGGAGAATCTGGTATAGAAAGTACTGCACATGTTCATTGCTTAAATGCTGACCGGATTTTATGATTTGGTGCAAGTCCGCTGCTTGAAGGTTCAGCGTAAGGTTCAAATCGTAATCTGAAATGTTACCTTCCATGGGCTATACAGAAACCATCATAGCATCAGTTGAATTCCTCGATGGCAGGTTAACGCACCTCCATAAAAACGTAACTAGAACAGTGATCAGCCTCTTACTGCCAGCACTGAACGGACTCTACTCACATCTCCTGAAAATCGGGGGAAATGGCATCCACATCGATCAATCCAGTAATGTTCTCATGACTTGAAAAATGCCGAAGGAGAGTAACCTCTCTCAGTGCTCGTTTCGCAAGCTGGACTTTCTCAAATATTCGAGTGACGAGTTTAATGGCCACTGTTTCACCAGAGATCTCATCCACAGCAGATCTGTCTCGGGCACATCAGTCAACTACAAAAGCTCCGAACCTGTTGCTTACACGACGACGCCATATGCACCTGAACCCATTTCTCGTACCAGCTTCCAGCGCTTCTCCACGTGAAACATCTTGCCAAAGGAAGTCATAAAAGAGTGATACCCTCTGGCGCACTCCATCAATGAAGCCGGTAATGGCGAGGGTAAGATGGATCTCACCGTCTTCTCATGCACTGTTCTGGGAGCTGATTAGAAGGCCGCCGTGTCCTTGATCGACCACGATCTTGAGTGCCAGAGCCTGGTGATGGTATCGGCGAGGACGACTCGTCGTCGCTATGTGACCTGCTCCGTCTGGCATCTGCTGACATTGTAGGAACTAGAGCAGGCCGTGGTGCTTAACAACGACAAGATTGGATGCCTGAGCGTAAAGAAGGGAACTCGTAGACGTGGCAATCTTTCCTCACTAGTACTATCGCGGAAAAGGTCTGAAATTGCAGTATAATCGCCCGACACCGGGTGCTGATATATGTTGTGTTTGGAGGATTTAGCTGCCCTCACCACATTTTTCGACACGATACATTATGACGATAAGCTCTGGGAGAACGAATGATAATTAACACTCCGTCTTCCGAATATACACGGGGATAAGCCACTTTACGTCCGACGCGTAACAAATTACACCAATGAAATAATGGAATACTTTAAGAATATTCAGGCGCGCGACATTCTATGCAGGAACTGAGGGCATGACTACATCCTGACTCGCTGGCGCAACAGGAGATGCATCGTCGTCCTCGCCAAATATATCCAAGAAACCAGCCACTCGCGCCTTGTTTCCAGCCCTTTTGGTGACATACTCTCGCAGGCCAGACTTTAGACTCGGTTGCTTGTCGACAAGTTCACGAAGCTGCTCCTTGGGAAGTTGCAACAATGCGCCAAAGCTCGCAGGCGCAATAACCTTGGCGCATCGTATAAACCCTTCCCACAAGTGAGGATTTTGCCAAATTTTTTTGGTGATCAGGCGAGACAACAATGTGGTAGACACGAAGCCAACCAACGTTCTATACGTCGTGACGGCCTGGATGACCTATTTGGCCGTTAATTACAGCAAATGTAAATAGAGAGATCCACGCACCGTACGAAGAAAGAGAACGGGAAGCACAGGTTCATCCACAATCTGTTGCATAACCACCGCTAGAATTTCGGAGCGGAAGACATCAGTCATTGAAAAGCAGACACCAATTGCTGCACCACAATAGTTCAGTAGGCGGCCAGCGAGAGAACGTCATTGTTACCTTCAATCGCGCTCTTAAGACCGATTTCTTTCTCAGCTTCATGGAGTAACACCATTAACTCAGCCGGCGTCAGCAGCTCACTTTGCCTCACACGAGGCAAATTTGATGATACGCTCCCAAAGGTTTGTGGAGGCGTCGTGACAACGGAGCTGAATACAGATCGAACCAGATTTTTGGGCTCTTGCTGACCATTCAAAATGGAGACAATTCGTGGCAGGTATTTCAGGATGTCCGACTTTCAATAACTGCATTTAGCAAGGCCACAATCGACTTCCACGAAGACATACCTTGTCCATCTCTGCGATGATTGGAATCAGGAAACGAGCATCGAGATCACGGTCACTAATGAGACCCTTCACCAACGCTACGAGTTGCGCGCTCGGTCTCCCATGCTCTGTAAAGATTGTTAAAACACGTAGGGCAAGAGATTCACTCCCCGGCGGGCATGTGCGCATGAGGGTTAACAATTTGCCATTGCTTGAACCTAAAGATTTGATCAGAGCAGTGATCAAGTCTTGAATGGCTTCTTGAACTGTTAATTCCATTTGGCCATACGCCGTGAAGATCCTGAAAAAGCATGAATTAAGAACTGCGATTATAAATCAGGATAGACTTACTCATCCAAGAACTCAGGGATTTTGACAGATAGAGCGAATAGGAGTTCAACGTGTTGGAGCACGTGAGCCTTCCGGGCGGGTAATTCTATCTCTTCTGGTAGATACGGCGTCTGCAGAAGGTCCTCGGAGGGAAGTTGGCCATCTTCCATATTTTCGTCGCTTGTGCCGGCTTGTTCATTAATTATCTTTGGCGCCTCCTCTTTTGATGGACGCTTTTGCAAGCGGCGCAGTATTTGAAGAGCGAAATCACGTATCATACTATCCATGGGTTCAATACCAGGAACCCATCTTCGTACGGTATTAATTGCTGCTCGCCTGGTCACAGGATCTGCAAGAGATTGAAATCGGGGTTTATATATAAAAATTTGACGTACCTGGATGAGTAGTCAACTCCAGAAGGACCTGCAGGGCTTCTGCTCGGAGTGATGGACGCTCTAAAACAAACTCCCGCAGACTGGTGAACCCAACATGCATCCTGTTGATTGCTCGTATCAAATTAAGTCAAAGAATACACGAACGTACTTGTCAGGGTCAACGGAGAGATCGCGTAACAGACCGAGGACATCAGGGGGCACGGAGGGTAAATCCAGTAGAAACCGCGCAAATGCTTTGTCCCTGCCATCGGGCTTACCCTCAGGCTTGCCTTCCAAAACAGTCTGATATGTGGAAACTACTTGATTGAGCCACAATTCATAGTTTGGTCGCTAGAAAGCTTGCCGTTGGCCAAATATAACCAGAGAGAACAAATGCATAGTACGCACCCAGTGAGGGTCGTCTGCCATTCTGATACGATCGTTGTACCATTCTTCGTTCATCCATGTCGTGACAAGATGGAGCCTTCATTACCGTCAGTAAATAAATTCGTGATCATGCAATATCAAGATCATACCGTGAAGGGAAATCAGCCATAATGTAATCGCATAACGTTTGTCGTAAATTATCTTGCCGCGAATAGAAGTCAACTTTTGTTTCGCCATCCCCTCCATCTTCTGGCACTGGCGGTGCGTCAACATCAAGATGCGCCACCCGTGTGACCATCCGAACAATAAGTAGCATCCACATATCAGTAGGAGAGGCATCGGGCCATTGCGAGGGTACGGCGGAATCAACCTTAAGCTCCTCCGCTCCATCCCATATTCGGCCGACCGATCCACGCATCAAAGCATTCCGTTCAACGTCAGTCAATTCTTTTGGTCCGAGTAGTGTAGAATCGATGAGATCAAGGGTGAGCGCTTGCGGGAGATCCGCCGGAATTGTTTCTTCCTCCGCGATAGCCTCGTCACCCGAAAGCTACGGCATAAAATTAATTGCAATCAGCGTACGTCACATGTAGGTAAAATACTCTAACCTCCATATTGAGCCTATCAGGCTCGTATTCCATTTCCTCCTCGTCCATGTCCATTTGAAGTGGATCTACTGGCTCATCTTTCACAGCAGGTTCCACAGGAGGCCCGGGGGTGGGCGTCGCTTCCGGCGTAGGTTGAGCGGGTTGCGGAGTCCTAGGGACAGGAGGGCCAGGAGCCAGGCCTCTGCTTTGTCTGTAGGTTTGTACCAACTCCAATAGGGCTGGTTCGGTGAATGCCTGCAGATTGGCAACAATGAGATCGGTTATGAGCGATATTGGAAGTGTGGTGAAGTCAAAGCTAGCTAAGAACGCAGCGGACGCGTTTCCAGCAATGTCAACGTCGACTCTCATACGTTTAGCATCAGATGGATGCTCTGCTGGTGTGGAAGAAGGTCGTTTCTTGCTAGCTTCTGTTGTAGACGTAGCAAGGGCAGCCTTTCGTGCCTTTTCCTCTACGGAGGCTCTTTCCATGCGGGCAGCTTGTAGTGAGAGCGCCTCGTTAATCTGAGCTCCAAAGGAAGAGCCATGGGGTCCTCTATGCTCGACTTCAGTACATCTGGCTTTATACCACCATGACGTTACTCACCTCGAGATATGGATGAGCAATATACGAACAGCCTTTTCCACGCTTTTGATAGATTGTGCTGGCAATCCAGACATAGCGGCAGGAGTCCAAGAAGATAGCGACGAAACGACTAGTTGTACTAGGGCGGGTCTTTGCTTGACTAAATTGCTCCAGGAGTGAAGTATCGCGCTCAAAAGCTCAGGGTTCCTTATGACAGGCGTTAGATGTGCGAGTCTTTACGGACATTAGATGAAGATGCTCACTGGTTGGTATACAACATAGTGATCACGCTCTCAAGAAGTTTCATGCCTTCCGCTTCCAAGGCAGGGCCTGGAAGGAAGGGATGATCAGCAGGGACGTTTGAAATGTTGGGGTCATTCTTGTTCTGAAGCTATATGATAGAATGTGTGGCATAGTGAGCGCATGTGTGAAGGAGAGGCTGGCGGAAAGGGTACCCTAGGGTCCGAAATACCGCGCGTCTGGACAATAATGACACGCTGCATGAACTTAATGGCGGAGACCTTCACACCGGTGCTAGCAGTCGGCGACCAAATAAACTCTAGGATGCGCGTTTTGCACTGTGACAACACATCCCATTGTTGGCGTAGGGTACGGTTTGAACACCTGTCACACGAGGTAATATTAGACCTTTTGTGAACTCCGGCAAGAGATGTGACTCACAAAGAACGGAAAAGAAGTGGGTAGACAGTCGTCAAACATTGAATGGACACCTTGACAGTACGCGCATTTAAATCATGCAGCAAAATGGCGAGCGTTTCGACCGACTGAGACGCGACTATGAAGTGATAACATTAAAAGACTTAGACGCTGGCAGTACTTAGAGATTGAACTAACGTTGTGTGCGAACTTCGTTGGACAGATTAGAGCGAGAGATAGCATAATGGAGGAGATCAAGAACCCATCTCTTGAGGAGAGAATCACCAGCACTTGACACAGTTTTGATGAGCGTTGTACAGAGGATGGGTATGGGATTTGGGTGCGCTTCAAGGGATTCACGTAAAGTAGCAAGTATATCTGCTTGTTCTTTTGAGTCTGCCGGTACTGCTAACGCTGCAGAAAGTGTCTGCAGCGGGTCAACCGGATTTCCTGCCATCCTTGTAAGCTTTGGTGTTTGCAACGTTAAAGCTTGTCTGCAGCTCTTCCTGAAAACTATATCCTGTCGGAGTTTCAAATCACCCTTCTACCACAATCATGGTATGGCGATGAGCAAGTGTATGACAGTAGACTCACAAATGATTATAGGCAGCTCAAAATTCGCAGGGAATACAGACGCTTCTTGAAGCAGAGAAAGAAGCTGCCAAGATTGTGCAGCAGTCACGTCAATGTCGGTGTCAGTCTGAATCGACTTCATGTGACTGACTGTCTCAACCAGACCGCCTTCAGAGATTGAAGGACGCCCGCTCGGAAGCAAGCAGAGAAATAGATGAATACAGACAAGCCAAAGAAGCCGAATTCAAGTCATTTGAGGCATCGGTGTGACATCCGCTCTCTCTTCACTCACGCACAGCCTAACATAATGGGCAGCACGCAGGAGTCACCTCCAATGCACAAGCTGCCGTAGACAAGGAGACTAGTATAAAGTTGCAGGCTATCACAGACGCTTATGAGGCAAACAAAGATGCGGTCGTGAAGAAACTACTGGACCGCGTTCTATTGATCACGCCCGAGCTGCATCGGAACCTCAAGAGGGTCGGTGGTGTAGAATTGTTGTGATCAACTTCATTGCTATGGACTTGACTTGTACAATACTACATTGGGTGCTTCATGAGCAATAATACCCTCAATCTAATAATTAAAGGTTCGTACGAATTATCGAATAAATATCAAGGAACGACAAGATTGCAAGGTGCAGACCAAAATAGGTGACAGGTGGTGATAATGAATGGAATCAAATGCTCAAGAACCTAGGCAGCACAGTTATGCTAGCTTGACCTAGAAACTGTCGACTCGCTGGCCAGCCACGGTAAACCGACAGGCATGCTGGTTGAAGCCGTGGCCACCGCAGACCGAGTAGAGTAATCTACGTGTGAGGCTGAAGGGAAGGTTGACCCAGTTGCGTCTCGTGAGCTCTGGCTAGGGGCTGGGATATGTTGCCCGGATGCTTGCCAACTTGCTGACGAAGGTGATGGAATGCCTTCATTGGCTCGTTGCCAATCTAAAAGACCGCTCGACTTCAGTGAGGGTAACGATAGTGCCGGGGATACGGCAGGGACTGGCTCCGTTATCATATGTCTGGGATTTGGTGGCATTTGCAAGGCAGGATCGATATTGGCATCATGCGGAATATTTCTCTTCTCTCTGGGATCAGGTTGTGGTGGAAGAGGCGGATGCGCATGTGCTCGAACATCACCAAAAGAAGGTTGACCGAAGAACCGGGCATCAGGAGGTGGGCGCCCCGGCGGTGCATATACCGGAGATGCAGCTATTTGAGGTGTCACGATCTCCAATGAATTACTAGAAACGGGTGTAGAGCCATGAGATCCGCCAGAGCTGGAAACTACTGGAAGCATGTCTTCCGCGGGTTGTACGTCGTCGGTGTAGTCAGGTGCCGGTGTAGCCAAGTCGTGGATACGAACACCAAACACTTCTTCAACCGCACTAGACAATTCCAAAAATCTTGGACTATTGTCTTGACAATATTTGGACAAGGGCTGTGAGAACGATGAGTGTGAGATGATTGAGAACATTTAGAAAGCATACCCAAATTGCAATTGCCACTATAGATGTGTGTCATTAGTGAAACGCCCATCAGAACACAATCATATCATAACACCCACGGATGATAGTTTTTTTCGCTCTGCCACCTAAAGCAGCGATAATCTTGTTCAGGCGCTCGTGCGCCCACGTTGGACCTCCAGGCATACCCGTACGGCAACGCTTCCTAGCCTACACAAAGTATTGCCATTTCCGTCATCCTGTCAGCGTTTGAAAACTTAAGTCGATATCAAGATAACCCACCTGATTCAATGCAAAAACACACGAGCAGTGGATGATGTGCATAGCACAAAAGCACCACGCTCCCACGTTGGAACTCGTGGCAAACAATGACATTTGAATAGCAAGATTCTCGTCGGTGAAACAAAGACTGTCAGGAAGCGATCCGTCCCACGCCTTCGGAAGCGATCAATATAGATCTGTAGGTATGAACCCTAGAATTTCATCCTTACGTTAAGTTTAGCGTCAAGATCCAACAGTGTGTTGACCGTGACGGGATGTCTGCCGGACTCGCGTTCTAAAAATGAAATCGAATGAGGACAAGCGAGCTCCCGCGAAGCAATAATACTCACCGTTGAACACATCCATGGTTCTCTCTATCTTCTCGTGTATAGATAGGACCCGAATTAGCTGCCCGGTCTCGGATCTCGATGAAGAACTGGGGTTGTCCAGATATTCTTGACGAATCAAATGAGCTCAAGGCTGAAACGATGGCTTGGCGACTAACCTGGGACAGCGTCATGTACGGTGAACAAGAAGGTCGTTTCATCCACAGGGAGACGCAATTTTAATTGCGCTTCATCTGCCAACATAGGTCGTTGGTAGAGAACAGACCCCATAGTATCGCATATGTATATGAGCCAGAAAATACGACGCGCGCATTCTCGTTCGATGGACGCATCAATAAACTCCAGAGAAGGAGTAGGTGTCAAGATCGGATTATCAGCCTTATACACGCCTAGCTGTTCAATGACCTCAAGTGCATATACTGGCAAAGTACACGCGTAAGCGCCGACAACCCCGTAAATGGCAACTTTCCATACCATGATAATTCCCTCTCCAGGATGACTTGGCCATTCGGTCATGCAACTGCAGAAGACATAGAGCCTGTGCAGTTGCAAGATTCCTCTCACAAATTAAGTTTTGGTCTTTATCAAACATAAGCGACATTGCCTCTTGGAAGAATACTTCTCCAGCAAATCTGGAGCCCCTTTCCTTGAAACAAGGACGCTGCGAGAGTGGTGCGGCAAGAGCGCATACCGAAAGGAGAAGATGAGGAGGGACGAGACCATGAGATAGTGCATGATGGAATGAAGGCTCGTGGATGATCATACGCTGAGGTTGGCGGTCTGCAAAGAATACTGCTCCGGCGTATCAATTAGTGTCAGCAGTGTACCGCTCTATGAGGTAACTTACGGTGCACGAGTTCTCTTGTGAGTGACGGGTCACGCTCCAAAGAGCGCTGAGTGGTTGGCAATGACGGCGGAGCTAAACCTCTCAAAGACGTCTCGATAGGAGATGCCGACTGACCAAGGTCTGGCCTGAACCGCTTGCGCGGTAGAACATCTTCATCAGGGTCGACTTGGGTTCCAAGGGCCTCGTCTTGCTGTAGTGCATGGACAACGAAGGATGGTTGGTTACCCTGGGCACCGTCTGGGTATGTTGCGCATGAACCCTGACGCGGATCGGGTGGTACGTTTGTGTTATTCCCTTTGCGTGGCCTAGGTGCAGGTACAGGTCTGCCCGAAGCATCTGTGTACGTGCATTTCTTAGAGGCGAAGTAACTAAAAACATGAATGAAACGATGGATTTGGAAACATCCTAACGTTTTTTTGGATGACATACCAGTTGCTGCAAGGAGCTGAAACCCAGGAAGTCAGAATTGGCATAGCATGAAGGTTGTTGTTATAGAAGACAGCGTACCTGTTCCATCGCATCGTCGTTTGCTTTTATGGCAAGCATCGCACGCCTGCGTAGAAAGATGCTTGGTACGCATCCTAGACGAGTTTAAGGGTGCATACCTTTGCTAGACGTTTGCGCTTTGGACCTTTCATAAACGCAATATTAGTGTCCGTCCTATCAGGATCCTGGGAAGTGTCGATGAGAAAGCGGGCACCATCTGGAGGGGGCTGGTTTGGGGGAGCAAAAGTGATCGCCTGTATCGCTGGTTGCTGAAGAGAGCGAGGGAAGTGGTCCATTAAAAGACAAATAATATGGGAGTGATTATGCCAGACGACGAGGCGACATGCACGGGGAGTGAAGAGGAAAGAGGATTAAGCGGCTAGAGGAAGACGGAAAGAGGAGATGAGTTTGACTTGGTTGTTGAAGTTATTAAAAGGAGAGATACATGACCCAGCAAGTTGAAATGAGAAATTTGAAAGAAATAATTTAAAAGATAACTAACCTAGACAGATAATAGTTAGTGTGAAGAGATTGTAAACCGTGGAACGGTAAGGTAGACCCACAAACCGTTCACGGCAGTTCGAGGAAGCCTTGCAATAAACCGATCAGTCAATACAAATCTAGCCAACCCGCCGGCCGCATCCGGCTTTTCCCACTTCCTCGCGCCGCCGGCTTAGTTACAATGTCCGATCAAGTCACATTATATTACATTACATAATATACGGTCACGAAGAAGGGCCCCACCAATTAAACTCGCGCCAGGTAGGTTTCGGCGGCTTTCCATACGTGCCTGCCGCCGGTCATTAGATAATAATTTCGACACCAACAATTCCGGCGGCCATTAGCACCGCAACGCTGCCTGATCGCAATGTATTTTCTGATTCGAACGTTCCAACCGAATTCCTCATTATTACGATGCGTACAGGAACAACATTTCGTAACGTATTTAGTCGAAGAGACCGAAGCCCATGTCGTCGTCGGATTCCTCCTATATAATGAATGTCAAGGTTTAATTCTCGCTCCCAAAAATGCACAATGATAGGACTAACCTTCTCCTCCTTCTTTTCTTCCTTTTTCTCCTCCTCGACGGCAGCGGCAGGTGCTGCACCGCCGGCTGATGGAGCGGCGGCGGCAACGGCGCCACCAGAAGGAACCTAAGCATTGTAACCAATCAGCTCCTGCTACTCGTATATAACCTGATCGAGACTTACGGACGACAGCTTAGCAGAACCCTCAGCAATCAACTGCGCACAAACACGTCAAAAATGGGCGCAGTGAGGTATAATCGGGAAAAAAATCTTACAGCATTGATGTCCTTGCCCTCCAGCTCGGAGATAAGTTTTTCGAGCCTGTCCTCATCGGCTTCTATCCCGACAGCACTCAACACCTTCTTGACTTCGTCAGCTGAGGGAGAGGCATTGCCGCCAATTTGGAGGAGAAGATAAGCAGCAATGTGACGCATCTGTTCAAATCACAGAAATTAGCGTGTCATACAGCGTGTCATACCCGAGGCGTACTTTAGACGAGTGTTAATTCACAAAAATATGTATAGGACGGGATTGCGGGCAGCTACAAATCACTAAAAAAGACACATTTAACATTCCACTCAAGCCCCATACAGAAACATAAATAATACCTTTAATCCTCAAGGGAAGACCTGTAGATTCTATCCGACGACGTTGATGATATTGTTCCCCTCTCAGCTGCCAAACTTCAGATTGGTACTATACAGCACCACGTGGCTAAATTCAGCCACAATTTCTATATTTGATTGTTTCCGACTCCGCCTCAGGATTGCCGAAATCCTTGCTCGCTGTTATCCACGACAACCGCAAGACTAATTCACGACGCAACATGGTGCGCATTGTCCTTCGGGAGTAGCAAGACAACCGAGTGCTGATTTCTGCCCGAATGATAGGCGGATTCATCGGTTACTGATCCCTCGCTCGCTGCTGAGCTCAAGAAGAAGAGAACCTTCCGCACATTCTCCTACCGTGGAGTTGACCTTGACAAGCTCCTTGACATGAACAATGAGGAGGTGAGTATTTACCGCGGACCCCTTTATTCTCTGCGCTAAACCTTGAATTTACAGTTCGTTGAAGTATGCATCTCGCTTCCAGTCATTATTGCTTCACCTGATCCACATGTGTTCTCAATAATAGCTCGTTCACGCACGCGCACGCCGTCGGTTCGGTCGTGGCCTCAAGCGCCGTCCCATGGGCTTGATCAAGAAATTGCGCAAAGCTAAGAAGGAAGCTCCCCCGAATGAAAAGCCCGCAGTCGTCAAGACCCACCTTCGTAACATGATTATCGTTCCTGAGATGATCGGCAGTGTCGTCGGTATCTACAACGGCAAGGTTTGTATTGTCCTAACCCTTTTTGCGATGCATGACTGAAACATATCACTACAAGGTATTTAACTCCGTCGAGATCAAACCTGAGATGACAGGCCACTACCTTGCTGAGTTCTCGTGCTCCTACCGACCCGTCAAGCACGGTCGCCCTGGTGTGAGTTTATTCTTCATATGTCTTTGATGTTGTCTGAATGTTCTCTGCATAGATCGGTGCCACGCACTGTAAGTTTTCATGGAATCCTTTGTGGAAATCGAACTTCATACTCAATCTCTCTTCCCACAGCATCTCGTTTCATTCCTCTGAAGTAAGGCACAGGGTTCTTATATCTTTTGCATGCCCCTCCATTAGCTTTACTACTCAAAATATATGCATATGCCTATATGCCATACGAAACAGATGCCAGTATCACTTTTGTGACGGTCGGATGCAACGATATTATCTGCATGAAACAGTCGAGCATCATTAGCCCCACGGGACCCATTAATGAACAAATGAATGAAAGGTACAAGATAATGTTTCGGTTGGTTAAATTCATTCAAATTGCGTACATTCGAATGCACGGGTATAATGAGTATACTGCGAAGTATTCGTCCGTGTCATACTGATAAGTGAAACCGCACGGTAAACTACAGATAATGCGAGAAACCAAAAGATGCTTGGGGCAAATGAATGTCAGAGCAGCGGCAATGCATAGCAAGGCAAAAGAGTGGAAGTGAGTCGCCATTATGATGACAGAATCCAGTGTCCAACGGGGTCATCGTCGAGGCGCTGCAGTAGCAGGAATTCCATTGGGCGGCGATGACGAATGTAGGTGCTCGCCGCTACTTCGCGGATGCACGTAGGACGATGGTCGAGGAGATGAGGATATGGTACCAGTAATAGGTCGCTGAGCAGTGGGCCAATCTGTCTCGATCGGCTGGGGATAACGAGGTTGTTGCTGGCCCTGAATCATAGCCGCGCCTTGCGACAGGGAAGGTGGATGCGTAGGAGCAGTATATGACATGGGTGAATGAATAATACCTGGATGTGGATGTGGCGACTGTTGTCGGCCATTCCGTGTATGAGATTCACTCGGAGTTGACGTCAACGGTGGTCGATCTCCGGGTGGCGAAACGCGAGGTGAGTTGGCAAGGTTCGGCGAACCCATTGATGTCAACGGTGGACGCCCGTTTGCTCTGAGGCGCATGTATGTGTCACATTTCTTCATGAAATCCTTGCTTGGTAGCTCAGTACTGTTTGAGAAATATTCCTGATCATGAAGGATAGGCAGGAACTCCTCGGGAACCAAATAAAACTCATCCTGGTTCTCAAGTAACGAGGTTACTACGCGGATAGCTCCAAAGCTCTCGTCTCGAACGGCGTCACGCCCGCGTGAGTATAAGATGCTGGGACATATGACCGTTGCTAAGTTTGATAGGTCCATCTTGCTGCCGGTGGACTCGTCCATGTGTGCAAACGACGCCACCCATTTGAGGAACACAAATAGCACCTCCATGGTGTCACGATGGCTCTTGGGAAGAAGCAATGAAACTAGATGGAGACAACGCCTGCGCTCTGCTTCCGTAGAAAGGGCTGAAAACCGTATGTTAAATTGTGAATCATTTGAAAACGTGAAGACAGACACTGCGATGCAATCAATAACCGGTGTAACTTGAACGTCATGAGTGGCTCTGGGAGTTCACGGAGGAACTTCTTCAGGAGAGCAGCCAATTGCACGGGATTGTCCTGCGTGAGATCTACTGATGATAAGTCGTGATCGATGGCCTCCGTGAGATCCTTCAACCGCCTGATATTACCATTCTTGCGGAAGATGCCTTCCACCGACATATCTGTAAATGACAAGATATCAACACACAGCCAAGATCACCGTAAATAACATACCCATCTGCCTCATGGCTGAGACAACATCATCAATAAAGCTTGGCACCCTCAAGGTTGCACGGCTTGCTCCCAACAAAGAATCTGACCCTTCTTTCTCAACTAAGAGCTCAAGTGGAACACCAAAAACGCCTATACATGATCGATAAGGTGAACCCAATACTTGGGAATCGCAAAAACAACTCACCCTTTTTCTTAACGTTCTTCTTGTCTCCGGCTTTGAACAGCTGTTTCCAGAAACCTCCCTTTTTTGTCTCAACCAGTTCAAGCAACTCATCCAATTCGAGCTGGTCTCGAAGCGGAGATCGCTGGAGGGCGAGGACAGCAGAGTGTTTGACGATAGTAAGTTCAAGTGCGCTTAACTCGGCGACATGAGGTACCGTGCTCTGGCGTGGTAATGAGCGCTGCTGTTCGCGAGCTTGTGCAGCCTCCATCAGCTGAGGTATGTCAGCTAACGTGATACCGTCATCAGGGACGTGTAACGGGGCATCATCTGGGCCGCCTGCTGGAGAGTTCGGTGCTGACTCGTCCACTATTTTCACCTCTGTGTTGCTCCGCCCGATGGTAGAACGAACTACTTGTGCTTGATAACTTGTATCCAGTGGACCGGGTGTGCGACTTTGCGCCCGTGAAGGAGGTTGTGATGGTATTCCCGAAGAGCCCGGCTGGGAGGGCTGACGCCCTGGAACTAGCGTCCCTGGTGGAGGTGCCCTCTGAGGTTGCGGGGTTTTGATATCTTGTTGCGATCGTTGAGCATGCAGTGGCTCTGAGGGCTGGACAGTTTTGCCTGATGGACTCTCCACAATCGTCGATCGTTTGGGTAGTCGTGCTGTAGCAGATAGTTTTCGATCCAGATGTACAGATTTCATGCGCATTATATCGCCCGAGTTGCGATAGGGATCTTGGTCCCCTGACTTGGGATTGACGCTTGGCGTCGTAGAAGCAACTGACAATACACGCTTACGATGCAGAACATGGAATACAAGAGATGGGAACATACCTGGTGACAAAGGAACCACACCCTGTTGCTTTAAAACCAGGTACAACCTACGCAATGCAATGTTGAGCAGGAACGCATACTGCTCCAACCGAGACACAGCCTGGAATCCATCTCGACACCCTGGATGCACGTGGTCTGTACACAAAATGACGGTAGGCACTTCACCATACGAAGGAGTGTCCTTGACCGAATCAAACTCGTACATAAAGATGCCGACATTTGCCGGTGGTCTTCGGACAGAAGATGGCTTAGAGAGGTCCTTTTCGCTCTTTTCCTTTTCCTTGTCTTTATCTTCTGGAGACTTGGGTGGCGTCGGCTCTTTCAGTACCGGAATAGCAGCGGCCTTGTCACACCTGGCGCATTGCAGACATTGGGAGTGCCAACGTTGATAAGTCCCCAACCGAACACAGTCTTCTTCTACTGCTTGCGTACACTTGACGCACCGATCTGAAGGTGGATTGGTGACTGTCAACCGGGACGGCGAGTTTGCTGAGAACGGGGATTCTCCTGCATTTTCTGGTGCCAAACTCCTGAAGCCGTACGTGACACCCTGTGTGCCAAGGTTTGCTCCTCTCGTAACCTCACCACTTCCGCCTTTGATGATCCGGCGAGCCGCTGGGTCGCCACCTTGCACCGCGAGTAAATGTAGCTTATCGAGGAAAGATGGCATAGCCTCCCGGACGCTTTGTTCCCTCTCCAGTTTTAGTGCGCCAGTTAATGCTATTCGAATGAGGATCTTCAGGTAATGTGCTATTCCTGTCACAAGTGCAAGTAGTTCCTGTGTCATTCCCATCCTGCGCGACCCAGTTTCCTGGGTGCGTGAAAGAAGGGTGAACAGATCGACCGTTTTTCGACAAAGCATGCGGGCTTCTCGGACATGAGACATTCCTTCAAAACATGTAAGCGATATCAGGGATGAAACACGAGACCCGCACGCACCTTTCAAGTTAAGCCTAGCAGAATGACACTCAAGGTCATCGATGGTGCCAAATAAGACTTCCACGTGCAGAATAAACTTCTCGGCCATCCTAATGGCATCAAGATATTGCCCGTTGCTGACCTGTCGCAGCATATCGGATATACATGCAGCACTTGATTCCTCGAATGCCGAAAGAACTCTATAATGTAAATGTAGACGATCAGTCGTGTTTCAGGCCACGTGGGAGTACTCACGTCCAGATACGATAGACTAGCTGCTCCATCCTGACTTGCTTGTCCTTCAATGAAGTGGGAGTCTCTCGCTTCTCTTCCTCGACGTAGGATGGCTCCAATTCCGACCCATCATTAATCAACACACTTGATCTCCGTGAAACCACTTTGACGTTCCAAAACTGTAAGGCTAAGTGAGAATTTATATAAAATCACGACCTCCTAGAACGAGAACCTTATTGATCATGTAACATTCTGGATGCCAGCACTCGTCCCTCATGTTGCGGTTTATCTCAACGAATTGCTTCAGGATGGCGCTGCTGCAACCTGCACATTTTGTCGCGAATCGTGTCGAGTAGTGGAAGTGGCAATAAACGTCCCCATCGTGCTCATAGTAAGAGTCCTGTGGGCCAAAAAGGGTTGGGCATAGGGAGCAAGTGAAGTGTTCCACGTGATACTTCTTGTCTGTACAGGGATATTAATTAGCAGGAAAGGAGCGATGAGTACTAGAACCACTAACTGCATGCCGTAATATAGCTGCCTCGGAGAGCAAGCCCACATTTGGCGCATATAAGATTCAGGCGACGGAAGTAATCCCGCTCACAGAGGGGATGTTGTTTGCCATCAGGCCCATCAATGGGAAAGAACTTTGACGCAACGACATCGCCGCAGTCCTGACGAAATATAAGCGGAACTGGGTACCTGAAAAGTCAGGATGTTCGTACCAAACATTTAAAACAGTTCAAGTGATATACGGTGCCTAATGCGCGGACGAAAGCACCTTGCATCGTGTTTCCACATGCGGAGCAAGGTCTACAGGGAAGAAGTGTCAGATAATGGATCAAACCAGACTACTATTGGAGTATTTGTGGAGGGAATGGCGGACTCACGATTGTGAGATGTTAGTGGATGTCGCAGAGGACGTGGATGTCATGGGACCAGGCTTGTTTGGGGAACTAGAGCTGGAGGACGCAGAGTGTCCGGAGGAATACGAAATTACACTGTCTCGACGCTTCAACTCTACGTTCCTTTCGGTGTGTGAGACAAGAGTATATGGAGTAGAACCATTGGGAGTGGTAGGACGGCTACGAGAACGAAAAGCGGGTGATGGAGGCGGGAGAGAAGCGGGGATACCATTTGAATCGTAAAGCCTGCTCGAGTTGGCATGGTTCAAGTCATCGCTATAGGCGTGAGGGACTAGATCATGCTTCGTGGAAAGGTTATTACGACTGAGGTCTTGAGTGGAGCCAAGGGTAGAAGCTCTTGTAGGAAAAAGGGGACGATCAGATAGACGAGTGGTAGTTGTCGGTGGAGCATAAATAGAACCACCAAGATGAGATAAACCATCGTGCTCTTTGCGCAGACGAGCCGTTTCCGAATCAAACGACATAATGGATCCCAGGCAGGCCTGACTACGATGATTAGTACCCCCAATGTTAATTGGAACAGTTCTGAGAGAGATCCTTGACGATTTTCATGCGGAACCTAGTAGATTTATGTTCCAAGAAGCGATGAGGTAGAACGAAAGCAAGCTAGATGCACCACAGCTGGAGAACAGTGCAAAAGCAGTGAGGTCTATTGAAGAACGAGGATCACGAACGTGACAATAAGTCACGCGTCACAGTAACCACTTGATCCATCTACGCTCCGTTACTTATTAACTGACGCCGATGCTCACAAAACCCGAACTTGTGTTGCGCCATACAGCTTGTTTGTAAGACTAGGTCGTGGGAGGTGTTATGGAGACTAAAACTTCATCTAGAACCAGGTTTGTAATTCATAGAGATGAGTCCGACGGTATTTTCTGTGCCAGGCAGTTGCTCCACATTGCATTTCAACATAAACCGCATCTGGTCCAACGTGATCCCGCCCCTCGAGGCTCCAAACGACCAGGCCTACAGAACGCTCCCACAGAAAGACTGGTAATCCTTCTTGGCTATTCCCAGAGATAATTTATGTAGTCAGCAAGTGAGTTGATCAGATAACCATGCCTCATATCACTAACATCAAGCCAACATATCTATACACAGAGTGTGGTTATATTTAGTTCCGGTGACGAGGACTAGACGGGTGTTGAGAAAAATCGCTCTCGTGCTCGGTTCTGGCAGTGCTACTGATGCGAAGGTGTCGATTTCGGAGTCTCTCCAGCCAACCTCAGAGTCGTCGGGGCATCTGTGTTTAGATCTTTCACCTCATGGCGGCATGATCCACCATAATCAGAAGGTTACAATGAACCTGCCTTCATCGATGTTCGCTTGGCTCTTCTGACTTCTCTAGACAAATTTGACATTGATGTGACGGGTTGAATATTTTCATATTCCAGTCACGGTGCCTAGTATTAAGTCCCTTTGGGCTCAGGGCCTCGTTTCACGTGTATTGCTGTCGTGGGTGCCTACGGCAAATTGTCTCTCCTGGATTCCTATCAGTCTTCTATCGTACGACTCCCCGACCATCAACTCATCGACATCTTCATTATTGATCGTACCTTGTTTATCAGTTGGCGCAGCACCAAATCTCTCACCACTCTTCGCTACTATGACCAAATACAACACTAGTTCGTCAGATTGGGATTATAGCACTTGTATCGCCTCTAACATGCAAGAGAACTGGTACGAAACAGCTTCCCTAAGAGGTATCACCAGGGGTGACGAGGTGTGTTCTCGACGTCGTGTAAGCATGTCGTGAAGTTCATCGCATTTCGCAGTATGTCGATAACCTTACAGCTAGGCTGTCCATGAATCTATCAATATACTGCACACGTCATCGACATCAACAGCACTCGAGATGGCGTGTTGCATCTTTACCTACATGTGCGCATCATGATCAAACTGCAGTCTTCTCGCCTCATGTTTCTACAGATATCCAATCGATATATGACCGCTGCTGATATTGACTCTCATGTTGATGCTTGAACAAACCTTGGTTAATCTATTGCATAATTTCTTACCCTTATTTCACCCCCTATGCACTCGACAATGATACCCCGTGGTCGATCGGTTCGTATAGCGCTCAGGAATGGTGCCAGGCATACTTTTTGAAGTCGTGTACGCCACCGTACATGAAGCATGGCACTCTAAAGCGTTCAGAGACTGCACAGGACCTGTTTGAAATGGAGAACTTGGTGGTGTCCCACTTTTTTTTCATGATGGGCTGGACCAGGTGTACAGCGAACGATCACAACGTGTTTCGGATAGGCTGGAAATTGGCACTGAAAGGGACACATGGCGATATGACAGGCAGATGAGTGGACTTGATTTACCTGATCTTCTACAGATATTGTCACGCCCTCGCTTGGAGGTCAGGGTCAGTGGGGTAGGAGAGTATGACCATGGATAGAGGAGTCGTCAGCCGCCAGCGTTCATAGAAAAGCGTCAGGATTACACATTCTGCAATATCATATGGAAGTAGCGACAGCACGCCGGACTATGCGTATCGTTCGAGTACCAACATTGTTCATTGCTCAATACGCTAGACAACGAGAAAATTTGACAAGGTACGACGTCATTGAACTTATCATCGTCAAAGAATATTAATATTAATTATGTACTACTACTTAAAATTCAGATCTCAGAGCTGGTGCAAGCACTTTGAGTCTTGGCCCAGTCCACTGGCAGAATTCCGTTCTCCTGTGTGTGGTCATATTCCTACTTGGCATTATGCGCTTTTGTTACATGATTAATCTATTGCGATCACTGAATCTTTTGTTTACTTGGATCCACAGGTCCAACATCTTCGCTCCCTGGTGGTCTGAGCCACAGTTCTCATCTATTTAAGCAGCTTCGTTCTGCAGACCTTTGCCTTATCGCTTCCTACGACTAAGGTGAGATATTTTACTGTTACTTCACCTTTACCTATACTTACGATGACCAAAGCTTTCTGTCATAGGTAAATATACCAGACGTCTGCATTATTGCATCTTACGACTAAGATCATCTGTTTGTTGTAGATCCGTGCAACATTGCTATTGTTCTTATTGCTCGAACTGATTTTTGAAACCTCCTATCAAGTTACAAAAGGTAATTCTTACACCTGACCGAGGTTTTGCCTGACAACTCTGCCCTATAGATCCCCATGTCACACATCGACGAAGAATCTGCTGCACTGGTTGAGTCCATGCGCGTCCCTCGCGTTTGGAAAAATGGTCAAATCCCCATATCGCGCCTTCCAGATGAGATTCTCCTGATGATCTTCAAGCACTTCGAAGAAGAGAGGCGTCTCAATGGATACGATAGCGATGATGATTTTGAGAGCGATGCCGTCGATGATGCCCCTGCTTGTCTAGTAGTCACACACGTCTGCAGACGCTGGCGCAAAGTCGCTCTCGAGTGCCCGACTCTTTGGAGATTCATCAGTTCTACCTCTTTGTATTGGCTAGATGTCATGCTTGAGAGGTCGCAGCAGGCTCCTTTGGTTGTCACCTATACAACATTTGCGATCTCACTAAAGGGTTGCTTGGAGAAAATTCTTTTACACCTGCCCCATATCAAATACCTCGAATTACGCGCACTTTCATATCACGTCGGCCGCGTTATGGATCTGCTATCATCTCAACCTGCACCAATGCTTGAAACATTTAAATTCTCGGTCTACGGTCAACTTCCTTCAACGGTATCCATATCCGACACCATCTTCCAAGGACAAGCACCCTCGCTTCGGTACCTCGAGGTCGACTATTGCAATCCCAGATGGTCATCGAGCATTTTCAGTGGGCTTCGAACTCTATATGTCGCGAAAACGTCCTTGCCGGACCTCCTTTCGGCTCTACAATGTACAGACACCCTGGAACAGCTTACGCTCCGATATGACTTTTTACAAACTGGCCAATCAATACTCATCGATGGAGTGCCACTCCCTCGGTTGAAAAAGATTGTACTAGACGGTACCTCGCTCGAAACTGCTGTGTCTCTCCTCGGACGGCTGGCCCTTCCCGTTAACGTCAAGATCGCTCTACAGCTTTCATCAATCGAAGGGCACCGAACCTTTGCTGATTTGTTTTCAGTCATGAATATGCACCCTGGTGGATCCGGTCCCGTCTTTCGGTCGCTGCGTGCCATTAAACTCAAGCCATGGCGTTTTGCTGTTCAGTTTAGCTCTTTGACAGAGATCAATTCGAACTACTCCTGGAATCCTCAAGATGATGACATACAACTCTCGATCCAATTCTACTACGAAGACTCTAATGAATTTCAGCCAAATGGACCACCCGCTGGATTTTCCAGAGATATTGTCTTCGATATGTGTAAAATCATCGCGCAACGCAGCGGTCTAACTTTCTTCTCCGGAAAATTCGAATCCATCTATGTGGAGGGTGGCCCAGACTTTATTGGAGGCTTAACCGCTGCGCTCCGGATTGAAGGGTCGTCAAGAGGCACGTATCCCTCGCTTCGTGTTCTGAAGCTCCTCGGTATCTCGTTCGAAGGTGATGAACTTCAAAACCTTCGAGATGTCTTGACGATGCGAGCCAAACATGAGGTCCCCGTCCACGACCTCCGCCTCAGACTATGCCGTAATTTCACGGCTGATCAGATGCAGCTTTTTCAACAAGTGGTTATGAACAAAATCGATTGCGATCAATCTACCCTTGATCACGGTTCGATTGCGGCTATTCTGTATCCTTCCTAGACTGGAGTTTTAGTATGTTTTAGCGTTCCTATCGTCGGTAGCTGTATTTAATGGTCTCCCCTTAGGTTAGGCAGACCTAATCTACCCCAGCAATAATCATGCTCTCTTCCAAGTACTTAGTAGCTCAACTTTCTTTTCATCACAACTTATTACGGCTCATGTAAAGTAAATGTAGTGTTGAAATGAAAGGTATTAGAGGAGCAAGGAAATCGGTGCATAGTACTATTTGTCCTTGGACTGGGCATAGTACTAGTAAGTCTATGATTGTTGGCAATTGATTACATAATTGAAAGTGCCGAGTCGCGTTGCCGATCGGCTTTGACCCAAAATGGATGCGCCGAACAACTGCGTCATGGGCCGAGCGATTTCGTCGACGGTGATCATGACGGCGCGCGGTATTCGAGACTGTATATAAATCGCTACTCTGATGTTCCCCTACCTCATCAACATCATCGATTCCCCCGACTAACATGTACCCCTACTATCACCGCCACTATTTCCGCGGTCCATCCCGTATCGTCTGGTTCGTCCTCGGCGCAGGTGTTGCTACTTTCTGGAATTGCAGTCACAAGATGCGCGAACATCGTGCACAGTACTTTCCTTGCGTCATGCAACCACATCGTGTAGAAGGGAGCGGCGAAAACACCACCCCTATCTACTCCAAGCCCGACGCTTCCGGGCCAGCACCCCAGGAACATAGGTGGAACTTTATCTATAAGAGACAGCATGACCACAATGGTGATGGAACCATGGGTTTTAATCAACGGGAATGGGAGGAGGACAAGGAACGCCTCAAGGAGATTCAGAAGCGCGCCGAGGATGCGGTGAGTCGAATAAAATGATATCTTGTATTTCTCTTCATATCAGTTTCTTAAAGATGCTCGATATGTCTGAATCCACTTTAGAGTCCATCGTCTCTACCGTGGAAGCACTGAAAATCGTACGCCGTCTCGTTCATCTCCCAGATCCAGTTTCTCAGCATCAACCTCCAGAAATTGGCCCAACACAAGGCCCAACGCGAACAAGAACGAAAAAATTACGAAGAAGAACTCGAGAGGCAAAGGAAAGCACCTCTTCGATATGTTTAAATCATAGAATCGTACATTACATATGTACATCATCACCCCTCCCTCATTATCCTTTTAATTGGATTTTGGCATTGTAAATAACCACCATATAATGACGCGCGCTCACTTCTTGTTGACATCAATCGCTTACCAGTATCGCATAAGGGTATCACTGCAGGTATCCAACTAAACTTGGTCATCCAGGTGCATTCTTCGGACATATGCCGGAGCTTTAGGATTGATCTTCCCCTGCTCCTCAGCTAATTTACGGCATTAATGACCTTCACACACACACAACTAAGACACTCACGGGTAGCATACCAGAAATAGATGATGAGGCCAATGACGACGACACAGAAAGCAGGGAAGTACAGCCAGTATGGCGAATAGTGCTGCAAAAATATTAGCACCCATTGACCTCGCAGATATGCAACACTTACGAAAAGGAAAATACCTATTAACATACAATCAGTCATCCTAAGAGCGGTCGCAAAGAAGATGATAGCATACCAAAAATAAGACCATAAAAGTCACTCGTGAGCAGACTGATGTTGTAGAAAGGTGACGACGCCATGCGGTACAGCAGAGGAGCAACTGTATAGAGGATAAACATCGCTGTCAACGAGTGTCAGCGTGAGGATCAAGCTAAAATTTAACAGAAACCGACCAGCTGTGTAAGCAGCAAGAAAGCCAACTGGAGAACCCATCAGCCCAGCCCACATTGTAGTCATACCAAAAATGACCCACTCGTGGCACCATTCCATGAGGCTGTAGTCATGGCCACATGCTCCAAACTAGCAGCCTGAATCCCATTGATCAAGGTCCCCCACATACCAAGCTGGCCAACGACCTGCTAGGGTAAGATACGCGATCCTCTATTAAAGACGCATCACCCACCTCATAAAGCGGCGATCTCCTCACAAAGAACTCTTCCGTGGCATTGGCTGATGACCGTCATTAATATGAGGATTTGTTCACCTGAAGGATAACATACTAAAGCCATATAGCGTCGCTCCAACAATCATGAAGGCGTCGCCTTTGCCCTTGCTTAGTGCAGGGTAGTTCTTGTCTGTGAGCATGTCTGAAGATACTAGCATGCCGAGTCCTCCGACACACACTAGGATGCCCTGTATGCATCTATGAGTCAGACATGGAAATAGGTACGTATCAATGTTTTCTCACCAATACTTGAGTCCAATGATACTTCGAACGCATGTACACCCAGCAAAAGAACAGGCAAACAGGAATTGCCCAACTAAGACAGACTTCGTGAGATGCAGTAAACATACGGCTGGTCGAGTACGACTCACGCGTCGAGAAGCATGCAAGATAGTAGATCGGTATAGTTGTATGCCTGTTCGATGAGACACGATAAGTGGTGCGATCGAAATAAGCAGAGATATATGCTTACCTTTACGACCAAGAAGTTGCCCTCGACATCAGAAGCCGCGAGAATGAAGTCTGTGGTGTATCAAAACCCTTTGTCGGCAGAAACGATGATGATGTCACGAACATTTCCAACCATCCCTATATATCATCTGACCCCAACCCTTCAAGCCATCTTCAGTATTTATCTGTTGTCAGCCATCGATCAAGAAACAAACAAGCATGCTTACACTTATATATAGTATACGGCGTATAAATGACAAACAACGAGCAGTACCTGCAAGAAAAAATATATAGACGTCACAGATAACCACAAAACTCAAAACACGCACAAGAACCACGTCTGTGTAGTTGGCAACGACCAATTCCTAGACACCAGTTCCGTCGTCGTGACATTAGTCACCGTTATGCACAGAGAAACTACTTGTCCAGCCAACAGCGATAGTATGAAGCGCCTGGTCCATATACTCTTCCACCTGGCCCAGGAACTGCTTGTGAAAGCAGCTGGGGAAGAATAGTCGATCGGAGGGCGAACAGAATTCCGCGCGAGGGCGCCTGCGTCTATGACTGATTGCGCTGATCCCGTCGTATCCTCAAAATCGCGCTTGTGATCGAGAGACTCGGACATGGTGTCTCTAGTAGTAGTACTGCGATCGTCCGAGATGCTCGGTCCTGGATTTGAGAACATCGAGCTCTTTATGGTCCCTCAGGCTGTCAGCGATTGCACACACCCAGATGGCAGCTCAGGAACTTACGTGTGAGATTTGGACAGAACCTGACAGAACCTACTTGGATGGGTAGTTTTGCCAAGCGGCAACGCGTGGTGCCTTTCAATTTTTTAATGGGGGTAAAGTTAACCAATCAAATTCGTCCGTTTTTCCTCAGTGCCTATGCCTCAGGTATGTGCTACGAAGCAGACTGGGCACTTGATCGGCCTGGTCAAATCATATCAGAGAAAACGTAGTGGCCCTCTGCGACACTGTCAAGGTGCCTGACATATCCCAAACAGTTGAACTGGGCTCTACTGAGCCAAATGCCACAATACAATACATGAGCATTGGAGGCACATGTCAATAATCTCACAGCCGCGGGTACCTTGAACTTTCTCTAACATTTTCATGCATAAACGTGCATGCCAATTAACTCGTCTGCACGTCACTGAATTTGATCAGCTGAAGGACAGCAGGCAGGTTCAAATCAGCAACCTCAAAGCGACTGCTAGTCCATTAGAAGATAGTAGACTATCGTTTATCCGCAAAGAAACGCTGAGAAGGCACAGATTAACTCCCAGCATACGTAAAAGACACCGCATCACTCACCTTCAAATGTCGCAACTGCCACGTGCACGTAGCAATAAGCACTCCAATCTGCAACACGCTATACCAAACAGCCTTCGAATTCGTATTCTCACTCAAGTTTCGGAAATCTGCCTCCCTCTCCCGCTGGTACTGCTGTTCCCTGCGAATTTCTTCAAGTTTTTGGTTGAGGTCGCGGAGCTTGCTGGAAAGTTCTCCGATATGAGTACGGTCGCTTTCGATGTCTGGTTTCGTGGAGCCCACGACGATGTCGAGATAGAGCTTGATGTGCGTGCTTGACCACCATGACGTGTAGTTGGTGGAGATGCAAATGGAGTGGTCGCCAGATTCGTGGGATGTGAATGTGAAGCGACCGTCAGGTGGACCTCTCGTTTTTGTGACGACGTGCGATGTTTCCATTTCCTATAGGCAGAAACTGCGTATGAGACATATTGTTCGTAAAGGTGCCTTTGGGATGTACCTCCACTTCAACTATGATTCCGAGTTCCTCATTTAGAGTGTATTGTTGTGTGCTATCACCCCACTCTAACGCTCTGTAGTGACCTATGACGCAAGGTAAGACATTCGAGGTGCCCCCGACTGGTCCAGGTGATGAGGACACCTACCCTCAACCACTGTGTCTGATGGCAGCTCTTCCACAAAACATCGTTTTTCGTTTGCATCCAAGTAGAAATGAAGGGCATTGACTGTCGTTATTAAGAGAAGGAAAAACGGCAGAAGCACCGAAATGCGAAACGCGAACATGTTGTTCGGTGAGCGGATGAAGTCCAGGAAGAAGATTGGAAGTCACGTGTTGACATGATGCTCAGAAATTTCACGTCCTGCGTATCATTTCATTATTCATGCCATGGCTCCCGCACGTTTTCAACCGTCGTCTATCAAAAACAAGATAAAAAGAGAAGAGGTTGCGCGCAAGCTGAAAAAGAGCAAAAACCAGGCTAAACTACAGAAAAGGCTTGATCAGGCCAAGGTTGAAGCCAACGACCCTGCAGCAAAGAAAGTGCGTATAAACGATCCATCTTTACTCCCTTCGCAGTTGACCTCGCATCAGAAACGTATTTCAGAAAATGTACCTCGTACGCTCGATAATACCCGCGAGGCAGACCCAGCTATGCTCTCTGCAGCTGGCCCTTCGTCTGCCCAGCATGAGGAATTCTCTAATGATATCGCATCTGATCCTTTTGCGGACTATTTCAACTTCACGCAGGATCCAACTATCCCTCCGAAGGTTCTCATTACCACCTCTGCAAAAGCCTCGAAGGGCACATATGAATTTTGTGATGAGTTAGTAGGAATATTTCCAGGTGCCGAATTTATACGGCGGAAAAAGGGGAAAGGCTTCGAGATGGGTCGAATAGCTGGTTGGGCTGCTGGCCGTGGTTATAAGCATCTACTAGTTGTGAACGAGGACATGAAGAAGCCAAGTCTGTTGTCTCGACCATCTTTGCTACGCAAGGCTTATGCATTGTCCAGACGCTATCACCTTGGTGTATCTCCCTAATGGTCCTATGGCTTATTTCAAACTTACGTCTATAGAACTCACAAAACAGATATATGTGAGCTAGACTTCCATCTCATTGCTGGTGCAAAAATAACGGATCTGTATTCAGGGTCACGCGAGAGCAACGCCACACAACCCCGAGCTCGTTCTCAATAATTTCTCTACTACTCTGGGACACAGTGTTGGACGAATGTTCCAGACTTTATTCCCGCCATTGCCTGAATTTCAGGGGCGACAGGTAGTCGCGCTTCACAATCAGCGTGACTTTTTGTTTTTCAGACGTCATCGGTAGGGAGATCACAAGAATTGGATGAATAAGGTTCTAAACCAAATCTATTAGGTATGCTTTCCGCTCGCCTGAGAAAGTTGCTCTGCAAGAAATTGGGCCTCGTTTCACTCTAAAACTTCGATGGCTCAAAAGAGGGCTGCCGGCAGTTCAAAACTTTGGGGCATCGCCAGATGCCCTAGAAATCAGTGTTGGGACTGAGGAGTTGCCTGGACCTCCAGAAGAAACATCTATGCCAGAACAAGACGAGGAATCGGAGATGAAGCCGCTTGAACCCGTTTCAGTGAGCAACCCTCCAAAAGACAATGAGTATATCTGGCGTTGGAAGGTAACGTGCTGTCCACTCGATAACGATCATTGTACTGATTACTCTGTAGCCTGAGCTTGAAACGACAAGAAAAACATTTTTCTTATGATGCAAAATATCACTTTTGGAGAAGTGGAAGATCTATAGAAGATTGTTGTACTTGTTGGAGTTCATTTTCACAATCGGTTTGGATTGCCAAGTCGTTCTTGTTAATCCATCTGTGATACTGTGAAATAAAAACAATGAGATATCACACGACACGCAGTGTGTGACTATTTGACATCATAACATCTTGTCAACGAAGTAACGTTATTTACTTTGATTTGTATGACGGTCCTTGTAAAGTTCACGCAATCGTCATGCCTACTCCGTCGCCTCCAAATTCGCCACAGGATAATGTAAAGCCTGCGGATTATAAAGGTGTCTTTGCTGTATGTCTTTCTCGCATATCATCTCAAACTAGTCGCCCCCATTCACGGTAATGACAGGCCCGACAATCATACACCCAACATACAGAGTGCGTTTCCTTCCTACATACCCTTTCCCTTCACTAACCTCGTCGTATTGGTGCTCAGTCCATGCGAACAAGCAGCAAAGGCATCTTTAAGCTGCATGGACAACAACGATTATAACCGGGACAATTGCCTGGACTTCTTCCAGGCATACAGGGACTGTAAGAAGGCGTGGGTGAGACTAACATACTTATCAAGTCCTTGAAACCTTTGTGCTGACTATGTTCCAGCTGGAGCAGAGACGCGAGGATCGTAGAGCTGGCCGACCTACACCTATATGAACCGAAATGCCTGGCAATATTGGTTGATATGCACCTCGTTATTTTTACTTAGACTCGGATTTTTTTGCGCTACATGATGTATCGTGAAGACGACGACATAAATTTTCCAGCATATAGGTCAGGCTGCTGTCACAGTAACAAAGGCATATATGCAACTACAACCTCACGCAAGTCCTCAGGTTAACATGAATTGTATTCGAAGTATATGTACAAAATAAATGTAACAAGATCATGAAATAAGTCGGTATACATCGCGAGCCGAGATAATGGAACTATTTAAATGGCCAGTGTCGTACCAGTAAATGGAAATACAAATCGAAGCAGACTGTCTGTAGAGAAGGAAAGGGAAAGGATACGTACTAGCGAAGTAATTACAAGCTGCGATGAGATAATGAATTCAAATGTCTGTCTCGTAAAAGTCAAGGAAAAGGAGAACTGAAGTAGGGAACGAAAGAGACAAATCTTACTGGTACATGCCAGATGAGTCTATGATGAAACTGACCAGTCGAATGAAAATACAGATCAAAGAGGTAGTAGATAAAGAATAAGAAACGACTTGCTATCATAGATGCGTGCGTGATCATGGAGGTCGCCTATATGGTAGAATGTCGTGTAGTGAAGACCGATTAGTTTGTCGTCAAGATTGGGTCGTAGGGGACCTCTATTGTCGGAGACTCATGACGTGTAGTGTGCGTAGACTGGAAGTGGCCTTCGACTTCTTGGGCGGTGAAGCTCCGGGTCGTAGGGGACAGAAGGAGGCCGTTGTCCAAATTGGTCGTAGGGGACCTGATATTGGAGTGTAGGTGTGTGTCGCTAGTAGCGCAGAGCTGGTCTTGAATCACCCAGGCTGTGGGTGTGCACAGATCGCAGGGTTCAGTGAAAAAGGCCAGTATGTCTGGCTCCGCACTGTAGTTTTGGATCTAGGCTGTCGAAGTACAGTAGTTGTGAGAGGTAGCTTGAAGCGTGGGTTGGCAAGTTTCGTAACCAGGATCAGAGGCTTCAGCTTCGAGGTGGAAGACGGGCGATGGGCGAGAGAGAGAGCCTCCATAATTTGAGTCGGCACGTCGATGGGATAGCCAGGTCCAGGAAGGGCGACGCCAGGATCGGTAGATGGACTGTCTGAGAGAGAGAATGTCTTGTGGCGGTTGACTAGAATGAGTGGTCGAAGCTTCGAAGGACGAGGTGGATCATCGAGAGTAAGAGCTGTCATTTTGGCAATCAGAATATCAAGCACATGTTCTAGTGCAGGGTCCTTCTGAGGCTGTGGTTTAGAACGATCGTCCTAGATGTTCAAACATCAGGTAATGTGAAGTTTGATGATGCACTGTGTCTTACCTTGTGAACAGTGCTTTTGTCGCTAACTTGAAGCGACTCCGAGTTATAGTCGTCGGCGTCCCAGGCACCATCGTCCGAGAAAACGTCGGGAACTGAGTCGTCATTATGGGGTACAAGAGTGGTGCTGGAATCGATGGACAGGCGTTTGCAGTAGAGGTCCGGCGAAGTGAGAGTGATGCAAGGCGTACAAATATTAGAATACGTGGTTGAGGCAGACGTTGTTTCCGTCGATTCGATTAAACGCAATAAGGGAGATGGCTGCAAATTATACGGTTTTACGGTGGTCTTTTCATTAGGCATGCAAGTAGAAAATGGGGCGGATATTGTTCCTGCCGATTCGATTAAACGCAATTGAGATGGAGACGGAAATGGCTGCAAATGGGATGATTCAACAGGCTGAGGCGTGACAGAGGCGGTCACATCATGAGCGGATGGAGGATTAAAGTCGGCGTTGGCGTTCTTTGAAGTGGCTAGCATATGCTTGGGCTCGTTGCTGAGGAGCCTCTGTGCAGCTTTGTCGGCGGCGAGAACCAGCGTAATCGTCGACAAGCAGACAGAGTATACAGCGAGGCCAGCGGAAGCATTCTCTGCTTTGGATAGGACCTGAGCGGTATTGTCGACGACAACACGTCTGAAGCAAGAGACCGAAAGGAAGCCAGTGACGGCGACGCGGACAGTAATGGTCATGGCGGTAGAGAGAGTCATAATGGTAGATGATGGTTGAGAAGAATGAAGATCGTAAGAATATGCTGGCACAGATAGACACGGATAAACTGAGAAGAAAATATTTGCGAGGGCGCGCCGTATTTATACTCCTCGAATTTTCCTGGAAAATTAAAGTTTGTGTGGTGATAAACAAACTCGATCGCGACGCGTTCGTCACGTGCTTAGAAAATCAACCAGTATATAACTCATGGCTTCACGCCACATGATCTTACCACATGCGTTGACAGCATTCTTGAAGCAGAGTGCATGTGCTTAGGTTTCCTTCCGCGCCTCCAGCCGCAAATGCCCTGGAGTGGCCGCCCTCCACAGGTGTACCGTTCCCAGCTCTTTTAGCGCACGAGTCTACAGCAGCCCACGCGGAATCCTGGTAAACATAGTTTTGTGAGGCCGCTATCATGTCAAAAGTAGTCCCACCGAAGCAGCCGTGTGGTGGAGAGAGGAGAGGGGTGAGCTGGTAAGATAGCCGATGACGGTCGAGGCGCGCACTATAGGCAAATTATGAGCTTATTGCGATAGCCGTTCCGTGATGTTCACCCTGATGCTTGCAGCCAACTTTAATTTTCTGCTTCTGCTGAGAGATCATTCCTAGTGGTACCGGTGTGACACGGCACGGACCTCCTGTCGACTACGAGTGAAAAGAGATCCATAAGCCCCTTGCGATTACGCTTTTGCTAGTTACTATCTGTGTGATATGGGTACCAGCGTTACGAATGAGATAAGAGACACCTATCAGCCAAGCGGCGGCATTCTTCGACAGGACACATGTCATTGACAGTGCGTGCCGTCCACAGGTGGCAGCGCATGCCATCCGCTCATGTATTGTGATCGAATCTTTTCTAAAGGCTTGAGTGAAAAATGGAAACTCAAGGATCCGAGATGGACAAACGGAATAAAGAGGCTGGCGATCGTCAAAGTGAGGACCCTTGGGCAACACTGGAGTAATTATCATATTGCCATGAGGCACTTCATTTGCATGAAATCAAAGCATCTGTACGGAACGACATCAGAAACAGTACAGGACGTACATACGACTGAGCAACTAGATAACCACTTCCGACCTCCAAAAAGGAGTGATCAATCAAGAGGTGGGAAGCGGAGGAGGGGCATCTGGCTGAGGGGCAAAAATCAGGTTAAGTGGGGGCGTCGTTTGACTATCCTCGTTCAAGACTGTAGCGATGATAGAGCGTCCAGCAAAGGACCGCCCAGCAAGCGCCTTGAGACCTGTCTGTGCACCTTCGGCATCAACATACTTGACATACACACGGCCAACACCCGCAGCTTCATCTGCGCGCTGAGCTTCAATTGCAGTCTGCTGTCCAGGCTCTCCAGGAGCCCATTTCGATTTGTCTTTCTTGACCGGCCGGGGAATGCGCAGATCTTCAACATTCCCGTATTTGGAGCATTCTTCTTTGACGTCCTCGTACAAGTCGCCATATTCGTCGTCATTGGTGAGATCGTCGGGAGTAACCATGTTGAGCATGAGAAGGATACGAGCGTCGGCGTTGTTGCTTTCGCCAGCAGGCATGATGGGTCGAGGAATCTCTGGAAATTGGTCGTAAGGAAGGTTTGGAATCATGCCAGGTGTTCCGGGTTTTGCGCCGACCGAGGCTCTCTGTACAACTAGATAGCGGTCTCCTAGCTCCATGCCGTTCAAGCTTTGAATGGCAACGTCAGTAACAGAGGCATCCACATATTCGAAGAATGCAAAACCCTGCTCATGTAAACTATTAGATATAGATTATTAGGATCGAGAAGCGGAAGAATACCTTGGATGGACCATTGCCATTTTCACGAACCAAGTTGAAGGCTTTGAGCTCGCCGAAACTTTTGAGTAACTCCTGTACCTGCTCCTCGTTCAAGTAAGTAGGCAGACCACCCACAAACACTTTGTTGATGGAGTCGGGGACGTTGGTTGAAACAACGCCTGGAACATGGACGCTAGGAACAGTGATCTCAACACCACCGTAGTCCTTGGGTCGCCGAATTTTGAGTGGACCATTGATGAATATGATACCGTCAAAGGCCATAGCAGCTGTTGCATCTTCTGCGCTGCGGAACTACAGATGACATAAGGTCAAACGCACTCAGGACCAGTCAAAAGATGCACAAACCTCGACAAACGCATAGTTCTTCTCATAATTACATTGAACTGCCAAGACAGGATTTCCAGGGCCACCGGTCCCAATGTCCATTTCGATCATTTTGCCATTGAAGAAGTCGGCAAGATTTTGTTCATTGACCTCAGGTGTGATACTGCCAATATAGAGGCGACGGGATTGACGAGATAAGTTTGGGTTACTGCCAATTCCCATGCCAAAAGTCTGGACTGGGATTGGAGGCGGCAAACCAGCGATACCGAGTATCGGAGGAACTTGTGTGCGGTTCGCTCCAGGAAGGTTGAAAAGACCTTTGAAAATGTGACATTTAGATACACTTGGAGAACTGGATGGTCAACCAACCTGTTTGTTTGGCTTGCATGGCAGAATACTGTTCATATCCAGGAGCATGAACATCCCATCCAGAAGCTTTGCGCCTCCGTTGAGTTAGAGGAACTGCACCCTCGGGTGTAGGGGACCTTCGCTCCGGAGTGCCAAGCCCATCCCGTCCCTTACGTCCACCACGGCGAGGAGATCCCTCCTCACGACCTCGACCATGTCGATGTTCGCGGTTCTCTTCACGGTGTTCTCGGCGGCGGTCACCGTCGTGGCCAGCACCACGCTTCCTGCGGTCATCAAAGTCACGACCACCGAAGTCGCGGCGTCGGTCATCTCGACGATCACCAAAATGTTCTCTATTTCTGTCCCTGTCCCTATCCCCTCTATCTCTGTGGCCATGGCCATCCCTGTCACGGTCTCTGTAATCACGGTGTCCGTCATCACGCCTCCGGCGGTCGCGTTCCTCACGGAAGCCGTGCTCTAGAGAAAGAAGAAACCATGGGTAGTGAGTAACGTGTGATGCTGCTGGCGGGATCAGCAGTTCGGCGAGGAGGTGCATTTGCCGTATCCTAGCTAGCTGAAAAGGAAACATGGGGCAAAAAGAGGACGATTCTCATGGAACCATCATCTTTCGCAGGAAAAATTCCAGGCAAAAGATGAAGCAAAGAACAAGTACCTCCAGCAGTGCCTCTCGAGGAATACAAGTCGGCTTTTGAGCGCCTACTCGTGAAAATGACGCATGAAGAGTGAGAGACGAAGCTTACCTGCTGTGTCTGCCATATTTGAGTCTTTTGCTCGATGTAGTTCGTGTTCAAGGAAGGGTCCAAGCATTTGACGATGCGAAAAAGTTACGTCAGCCAGGCCTTCTGATACTACGTTGCTGCCGCTCCAGGCAATAATTTGTCCACTTGAACTGTTTCTGCTATGTCTACAGAACTTCCATACGCTGCTGATGCTGAAATCTCATTATCGTACGATGAGATAGAGGTACGCACTTTCCGTACTCAAGTGATAATTCTACAACTTTGTTATATAGGTCCTTCGGTTACAATACGAGAAGGAGCTTGCACAGTCTCACATCACCGTCCAGACCAAATTTAATTATGCATGGGGGCTAGTGAAGAGCCCGGTACGCGAAAACCAGGTCGAGGGTGTGCGACTGTTGCAAGGTTTGTGCTGCTTCTGTGTCTCCTTTCCGCGGTGTCTAACTTGACGCTGCACAGAAATATACCGGACTGAGCCATCAAGACGGCGAGAGTGCTTGTACTACCTAGCACTTGGATACTACAAGATGGGAAACTTTACAGATGCAAGAAGCTTCAACGGTATGTCGAAGACGTGCCTCCTTGCGCTGACTTACCTGGCTACTTATACCTGATGCGCAGACCTCTTGCTTTCACGAGAGCCCACTAACCTGCAGGCACAAAGTCTAGCATCACTGATAGACAAGGGTGTTGCGCGAGGTACGTCATCTTTTGGAGTATTTTTGCACCTTACTGATCTGGACGCGTAGAGGGATACGTGGGTATGGCACTTGCGGGCGGTGTGGCCGCAGTCGGCACCCTCCTCATTGCGGGTCTCATACGGCGAGCAACCCGTAAATAAATCGAAATGAAGAACTCTGACACGACTTTCTATCTACACTTGCTGTCTGCACCATGCATATTCTATATCACGATTATCCCTTTGCGCAATACACTATTTCGTAAATATCGGTCACTGGGTTCGTATGTACAGTAGCCGTTGAGTATTCTGGACACAATGCCAAATATATGCTACTCTCCCTACTCCTGTAGAACCTAAAATTGGCACACTATACAGACCTCGTACAAAACAGTTAAGGTAAAGTCCATGAGCACTTGAATATCGGTGCTAACTAAATTCATCGTTACGAAGTTCGTCGAATGGTTCCAACCTCCAGCTCAGTCGACAAAACAGGCGTTATTGACATGAGCATAGCTATATTAAAAGTGAATCGTGTGTGCGAGAGCTATAGTTACATTAATTTAGCGACCGTTCTACGAAGATGAGCACAATGCATTCAGAAATATGAACAATGATTGTCACTGATGGTATGAATCCGCATTGTCATGTGTGGTATAGATACTGGGCGGAGCAAATGGTGCAGCAAAGATACATGTGATTGAACCACTCTCCGATCGTACAAGTCCGTATGTGAACGACAAAAGCCCGTGAATTCTAAGCGAGTGCAAGTGTAGTGATTTTCGTACTCGTGGAGTTGTGCTATTGTTATGTTGGCAAAAAAACAGCTACGCCGTAGTCAGTACTACCATTGCAACGAGGACTGTTGAGCTACTCACCCGCTTGGGTATTCATATCCCCTGTCGATAGCTAGATGCACGCTGTAGGTTTTGCGAACATCGAAAGGGTGTTAGCGTACCTTGAATGAAACTATTCCTATGAATAGAAATGATATGCATACTCCTGTTTGGAACATTATCCAGAAACAAGCCCACACTGAGCAACTTAATCAGCTTCATCCAATGGACCACCACGTAAAGCATCACCATGCGCAGATATTCGTGGAAACATAAGATTGAACTGCGTGCAGTCAGAATCATTCGCTTTTCGAAAGAACTTGTCATCTGTCAAGTCCCCTACAACGCATCAAGCGGATGGATGTTATATGAAAAGAATTGAAGCGTACAGATAACGTAGAATGTGCTAAAATCGCAATTTCCATTAGCTTGAGCTCACAGAAAAGACACAGCATCGATACATACTTCATGACGCCAACGAATAAGCAGTACCATCGAAGAGCTTGCCTGTTTAGGTTTCAGCACCAAGGCGATGCCATCGGACCGTCCCACTCACGCATGTCCGATAAACCAGAAGCCAACAAGTAGACCCTCGTAGAATAATGTGAGAAGAATGGTCCTACATCGGTGTCAGAGCATCCGTGGAAACGAGGTGGGATTCTTCGAGCTCACAGCTTGTCTCGCACAAGAACCAACGGAGTAACAAGCCCCAGGCCAAGGACAAAGCTCAGAATTTTGGCGACGAGAGAATCGAAGCCAGCCAGTATGAAGACGCCACCAAAAACGCTTGATCCCACATACCCTGCCGCGAGTATAATTGGTGGACGGCCACCCTCGACAATTGTTGCGCCTGTTATTGTGCTCGTTATAAAATGCGATTCGGCATCAAAATGAATCAGGCTTACCACCCAAATTTGGATCGATCGTGACCGACGATATGGTCCCTCCAGTCAGGATGGCCTGGACACCGAATGTCGTTGTTCAAACAGAAGTTGTGCCTGGCAGCAAGACAAACTCACCGCTACGATGTGGCAAAACTCATGCCACCCAATGGTAAAGAGTTTAAGTGGGTTAATTAGCGTCCGTGCAACTGGTATATTCCAGATTCCGAATATAACCACGGCATAAACAACGGTCTGTGGGTGAGTTCAAACTCATCATGTTATGGAAGAGTACACGGGGTTGAAAGACGTACAACATATAAAACGACTATCTGAGAAAGGTTAGCGCAGGTAAGCCATGCGGTACGTGTCACTTTAAGGCGTCATAAGAAATACACGAACCTGGTCGTGAGTTGGAGTAAGCGGTGGCGTTTGGGCCGCCTGGGTAGCAACGGGAACATCCCTCGGATACATGGGTTGGCAGAAAGCCTGCCGTATCGATCAAGGCTCTCCAGACACAAAAAATAGCAGAGGAACAAGAGATCAAGGACAGCACAAGGAGGCGTGAGCGCAAATTTTGAGAGTCGATTTCCTCGTGGACGCCTCAAGGCTTGAAGTACTCAGACTCAAGTCACAGCAAACCCTGCCTCTCTTAAGCAACGCTTCCGTAAAGGTCCAGTTTTCGTGGGAGAATGAAAGGCGCGTCAGTCACGTGTCACACACGAACGCGTTGATTGCAGTTTTGAGCGGAGTGCGAATCCAGTCCAATAAAGCCTAGGCACTCGGAAAGCTGCATAACCTGCCACACTTGCTTCTCCCCTCTACCACATCACAATTTTGTAGTAAACTGCTTGTTTGGTTCAGAAACATGGTGAGTATAGCTTTACAACACTTGAAGTTATCAGCTGAATGACTTTTACGCAGTCTGGAAAGGGAAAAGCGTAAGTTGCAATACCTGCCCCTGGGTAAGCGCAGGAAGCTCACATTCCCTCAATAGTGGAAAATCTTCATCTGGAAAGACCGGTAGCGATTCAAAAGCTCAATCGCGTTCATCAAAAGCCGGTCTCCAGTTCCCTGTCGGTCGTATTCACAGATTGTTGAAGAAAGGCAACTACGCACAGCGTGTTGGTGCTGGTGCCCCTGGTGCGTCGCATCTGTAATGTGATTGTTAATATTAGGCTGACAATTTCAATCGTTTAGTATACCTTGCTGCTGTCTTGGAGTATCTTGCTGCTGAGATTTTGGAGCTTGCTGGCAATGCTGCTCGTGATAACAAAGTCTGTGATATCCGTTCCTACCTCAAATGCAGTTGTTCAACCATAGACAGAAACAACGTATTGTTCCCCGTCACCTTCAGCTTGCTATTCGAAATGATGAAGAGTGAGTCATTATACTTGTGTGATAAATTGATACTTATGTGTTCATCAGGTTGAACAAACTGCTTGGTGATGTCATTATCAGCCAGGGTGGTGTTGTGCCATTTATCAACCCAGAACTTCTTCCCACAAAAACCAGCAAGGGCAAGAAGGAGGGTGCTTCACAGGAGGTCTAGAGCGCTGCGGAGATTTGTATTCCACATTTGTATCATTGTACTCGTTCGCCTTAATCTACACAATTGTACCATAGACATCGTAAATCTCGTGCGGTACTTCAGTTGGAGCCGCTACCGCACCCACGTCGAAGCGCACACAGTAGTTGTGACATAAGTTATATTGCAGGTCAAAAACATCCGTACATATCGAGGGCATATTGTCCAGTGGATCCGATTCATATATGCGAACATTTCAGCGAACCTCATGACCTGTTGACCACCTCATCTGTCGACCACCTCATCCTCTGCATCACTGGCCATAGTCCTCCTAGAGAAAGCGCCGCCCCTGCCAATCTTGCTTTTCCCATCTACAGCCCCTAGTATCGATCCTGGACGTGTTGTCCCACCAGAGAGTCTCTTGTAGTTCGGGGATGGAGGTGGAGACTTTGACATCGAACTCTTGTTCAAATTCGCCACCATGCTGCTCACACTCCCGCCACCAGCCGTTCTTGGGCCACGGGATATACGCGGACCGCGCACAACTGCTGCCTGTCCAGAGGAATGCCTCGACAACCCAGTTCTTCCGGTGCTCAGAATCTGATCTTCTGCTGGAATAGCAGGCGTGGCAGATGAAGCGAGGGGAGACGGACTACGCGCTGGCGATGCACTGCCAGAGCGTATGGCTGAGTTGCGCCTGAGTGCCTTGATTGGGTTGTGGGGTGTAGCAGGCGTCACGGACACTGCAGGCGAGGGTGCCTTCTCGTCCATCATAGGCGGTGGCGAAGCAGGTGGAGAAACAAAGGACGTAGGCTGCATGCTAGGGCTAGGGATATCATCAATTTCCGGGGGCGGTTCCTTGAATGTAGGCCTGGGGGGTTCGTCGAACTCAGGGGGTGGCTCTTTGAACTCTGGACGCTGGGGCGTGGAGTCGTGTTCAACAACAGGGGGAGAGATGATGGATTGTTCAGTACGATCAAATTGCTCACGTTCCTCGACGACTGCGTCAGACACTTCTGGTTCAGTGTCGAAGCTCTTCGACTCTGAGATCGGTGAGGCGTCGACAGCGGCACGTGGAGCTTCTGGAACTCGTTCAGGGACTGTCGCATCCGGTACCTGAGCAGCAACTCTCTGTGCTGCTTGCTGAGCAGCTAAGATCTCCCGAGATGGAGCACCGACAGAGATTCTGCCTCGGCTCATACGCATGTCAACAGGTGCTGTGCGCTTCCGGATCGGGATGCGTCGCTCGGACTCCCGCTTCTTCCTAGCGATAGTAGGGGGGAGAATATCATCGTAGTTCTTAAGCAGATCGATGAACAAAACTAAACAACCTAGAGTATGAAATGATGGACGTAATGAATGGAATAAGCACTTACGCGTAGGGTGGCGGTCCTGGATGGACAGCTCCGTCTCCACTTTGGGTTTGATGATCGCTGTTAATTTGGGTCAGTTTTGTAATGTAATTTGCGTCACTAGGAACGTACTGCGGCCGATTGACAGAGCCAGCTTCGTGAAGTAGGTGTCATCTGGTTCCTCTACACTTGTCGATTCAATCAAACTACAGCGCAACTCAGCAATTTATCTGAAACCATGTGCAGTAGGCGTACTTTCTGAGATGAGAGACAATAGCATCTAGGACATAAAGATGGACCTTCGGCAGACGCTGAAGAGCCACTTGCAAGTCCTGGAGGTGTTGTTCTTCCGAAACATCGCCATCGGCCTTCGCAGACCCAACTACCCTGATTATTAGTCTTTAAAGTCGCTGGTACATGTATCAACTTACCTGTAGGATAGAGTTTCCTGATGTCATCCCATCCCTCCCAAAGAGCGAGGGGCGGATCAAGCTCAAGAGCCCATAGCTTGATACCACCTGCGAGCACAGGAGCATCATATTTGGTAAGCATCTCAAGCGAGAAAGGCTGCCCGGGGGGGACGGCATTAAGAGCCTCTCTAAGGTGATGCAACGCAGGAAGCGGAACTTCGTAAATCCAGGCTTTTCGTTTTTCTGGACAGGAATCTCACGCTCTGCATGATTTTGCACAACAGATTCCACTCACCTGAGTCATTTGGTAGACGGTCATATGTCTCGTTCAACGCATTGAGCAAGGCGGTTAGCACTGGCGGGATCAGGTCCTTCTTCTCCTCGCCAGAGGTAAGTGCATTCCAACCACCCTCAGCCCACTTACGCAAGTCAATGCCAAAGACTACATCTGACTCATCGTGCGCAACAGACTCGTACAGCTGCGGGACCGGTCTGAAAGGACCGGTGCGGTAACGTTCCATGAGCGCGGTTAAATCTGCGTCGGGCTGGTATGAGGCGACCAAAGTGGCAGAACGTTCAATGGATGGTTCGAATGCCTTGGGTATGGTGGCCAAGGTCCCTTGGTATTGAAGTAGCACTGCAACGGCTTAAATTCATGTCCTCGACGTGTGATTCACGAGGGCTTACCTGTCTTGACGGCCCTCAGCCTCTCCATCTCACCTCTCTGGAGGTTTTTCAAGGTTTCCTCAATACGTTCCTCAAGACCAAGCCTCTGTCTGTCAAGTTTTCTGACAGCGACACGATAGATTTTGTCGGCCTCTTCGGCCTCCACACGAAGCCTGATATGAGCGGGCTCAGTCTGCGCATTGGAGTTCAAGGCCTTTGTAACGACGTTCACGAAATTGTTCGAGCGCTTGATCAGGCTATCAGCCAGAGGTGTAAGGTTACGCTTCGGCGCGGATGATGCAGCTTCTGTTTCGGATCCAAGCTCGAAAGCCTGGTGGCATAAATGAGCGCTTCAACCATCGTCATATCGAATCAAAACCCACCTTTGGTCGGAACTGATAATATGCTTCATCAGAATGCTCAAACTCATTGCCAAACTCGCCAATCCGACGAAGGAGACCGTCTCTTTCTGTCAACTCCCTTGCAGCGTCTTCAGCCCGATCGAGATTGCCATCAAAGCCTGGTATATTGGCGTTCAACCAAGCAACAAATTCTTCACCCGTGAAGCAATCTGGATATTCTCCCAGTAAGGGGAACTTGATGGACCGTGGCTTCAGCTCAGTGGCAGCTCGTAAAAGCAATGTAGAAACGGTAGCCGGGGGTATTGCCAGACCTGCCAACAGAATGGGCGTAGGAGGCAGGGGTGCCTCCATGCTTAATGGTGACGTAGTTTCCAACTTTGCAGGAGGTAAGGGAGGCAACAACGGTGGCGGAGATTCCATTATTCCAGGCGACGGTGACTCTACTGCCTTCATTTTGCCTTTGTCCACTTTTGTGAAAGCCTTCTCTTCTGATGTCTCGCTTGCTGCATCAGATTCCAAACCTGAATTCGAGGTACCAGCAGCCTTGCGCTGGATCTCCTTGAAGCGCTGTGCAATGCGTTCAGACACCGTAGCCGAACGCTGTGGGTGTGTGGTCTTGTCGCGTGGCAAAAGTCGCGGAGAGCTTGTGTAATGATCCCCTAGATCATTGTTAGGTGCAAACCTCGCGCTTATTGAGAACGTGGTATCAGGTTTGGTGGGTAGAAATAGGACAGAAAAGTGCTCACTCATCCTCTGCCTCATCTGCCCGATGTGTCTTTTGCAGATAAGAGTTCTTTAGTTTAATAACCTGAGCAATTTGGATGAGGATCTCGTGTTCATGATCTGCGCTATGTTTTGCCGACACGCACCTCTTTTTGTGAATCTTCATAGGCACGCAGCCAGTTGTTCATAACCATAGCTTTGCTGGAAGAAAGACGCTCCTGCAAAGGAATGAGATCAAGAGTGGACAATACGGCATGTCTGCATATTTACCTCGTATCCCTGAGCCCATTCACTAAATGGATCAGCTACTAGAGCCCGTAGGTCGTTGGAAATGTCTTTGTGAACTTGACCCTGTTTTTCAGACTCTGCCTGAAGTCCACGGAAAGCCATCAACAACGAAGCTCCATCGTCCCTGTTAAAGCCGGCGCCTACAGCAGGTTAGCCTGCGGTTTCAGCAGAGAGGTCACATATACCGACCATGCGATCCAATTGCTACAGGGTGTTGCAATGATGTTGCAATTTGAGCCTCAGCGGCTGCACGAGCCTGCAATATCTTTCGTTTCAAGACTCATCTGAAGTATCGCGAAGGAACTCACTCTTATGAATGCAACAATGTCATTGTTCTCTACTACACCCTGAAATTTTCAAGATATGAGACAAATGCCCTAAGTAAGAGATGCATTCTTACCTGTTCAAGCTTACTGTACAAAATCTCCAAGCCTTTCCGATAGTCCTGAGTCCAGAACGAGTTAGTGAATGTTAACGGCAGGGATAGTACTGCCATGAATGAATATTGGGCACTCTAAACAGTACTCTGAGTATGTCCAAGAAATAGTCTTGAGTGAAATGATGTTCAGGCAGCACCGTGACTGCTCCAAGTTTTGGGCACGAGTGCTTGACAACACTTGTAGGTGCGTTTCAGGGCTTTCAGGCAGTCACAATATTTCCACGTGGCGGACATATCGGGTAGCTGGAAAGACCGCTTGGCTGAAGATGTAAACGTTTCATTTCTCCTGCGGCTATTGCCCAAACATTTACAATTGCATTTAAAAGCAACATATTAAGCTCCTGAGATGCATATCCAGCTAGGCTTCACAGCGAGTAAAATTTTACAAAAAGATGAGATGATCTTGCAGGGGTACCGTGCTTGCGGAGTTTGCCGAAATGACATTGGACTAATTTTTGGTTTGAGCAAGCTTGAGCGGAAACAAGTCCAACGGGGTCATCATAAGACGACGGCTCGAGTGTCGAACACGACTCATCCTGTGTCAATTTCCGCCAATGGGTCATGTCTCAAAACGCCTTTATTCCTCGGCTTCAAAGCTAGCTGTTTCTACTTCACAACTGAAGCAGTTTCCGCCAAAAGAGGCCATCCTCACACCTGACTCTGGCAAACCAAATTTCTTTGACCCGGAGTTATGGGCAACTCTCCAACCGCCACCTACGTCTGCTCTAACCGCGTTTGCTCACCGAATAGGTCTTGCAAACGTGTTGTCGTCAGCAGATGTAGTCCGACGCGCTTGCACACACAAGTCGTTCCTCAATCTTCATGCTAAATATTACCCTGCAAGCCCTACACCCCCAACAAACGCAAATCTTGCGACGCTAGGAAATTCATTGATGGGACTATTTGCATCTGAACATCTTCATGCCGCATACCCGCATTTGCCGACTCGCGTTTTAAAGGCTGCAGTTAGTGCTCACGTTGGTCCATTAACATGCGCGAGTGTCGCTCAGGAAATGGGTGCAGCACCCCTACTACGGTGGCATAGACAGGTAGAGTATTAATGTTTAAAGTATAAGCTGTTTGTCACTGATCGAACATTTTAGCCTACGACACCAATGTCTCCAGCACTGTTGCACTCGGATGCATTAGCATCAATACCGAGGGCAATAACTGCCCTCGTTTACCAGGAAATATCAATCCAATCTGCACGGAAATTTGTCCAGTCGTTTTTCTTGAGTAGGCAGGTTGACCTGCGGAGCATGATCAGATTCCGTGACCCAAAGCGAGCCCTTATAGAAACTGTGGAAAAATTCGGTCGTGAACGTCCAAAATCTAGGTGTGCTGCCCGGATATAGTGTTTGTATCTCACTGACTTGAAGAGTATTTATCGTACAGATTACTGAAGGAGACTGGTCGTTATTCGAATTCGCCCGTATTTGTAGTGGGTATTTTTTCTGGACAAGACAAGCTTGGCGAGGGTTTTGGTAGTTCGTTAAAGATGGCAGAATACCGGGTAAGCAACGTCCAGGTATACCTGTCTATGATGATCTTACTTCAGGTGCTATAGGCGGCCGAAGACTCGCTACACCGGCTATACCTTACTCGGACGCCAAACCACCTTCTCCAAGTCCCTTCATCGACATTCCCTTCCAAGCAGTGTAGTATCTACAAGACTGGATCAGAAGCACCATACACCCCCGGGGCGCTCGGTGAGGCTGAAATTTTGTATGCGAGCTCAGGGCGCAGCAATATCGTCGCTCCCAAGCGACCGACACTAGAGGAGATAGAGGCGAAACGAGAGAGTCTGGATGTATAGTACACAATCTTGCTTAATTCACACAGTTTACTCTTGAAGTTTTAAGAGCGATACGAAGACCCCATACAAGAAGGAATTATTACATTCCTTCTATAGGACTGACCAGCGAAGTCGACATGCCAACACTCATCCTGCATAACTTACGTCAACCTGCACTTGGCCTAGACAGCTAATTTAACCGTGCTAGAATTCCATGGAAAATGTTTCTGTTGTTCAAGATGCTTTCGTGTCCAGGATTGAGATTTCAAACGCCTCTGTCCTCTCCACACATCTGTGTCATAATACCTGTTCTAGAGGTATCTCCATTGCCGTAGTATGAACTGTCCAACTACTAATAAGCTTATTTGGAAATGTCTTTCAAGGAGTTTGTGCAACTGGACACCCCACTCTCCTGCAGTAAACCGTCTATTTTCTTCTCTATCTGTATTGATCGAGCAGCTCAAGGGCAACCCAGCATTGATGCGCGACAACATGAGCAGGTCTCAAGATCTCATGGCCGAAGACCTACATTGATCAGACTGTGATGTAAGTATTCTCAGATGCAGAAGTCTTCTGAAATATGTGGACCACATTCGCGTCTGAATCGATAGTTTGCATGACGAGTGCGCGATGAGTAAAGTGTGGCAAGTAGAAGGGAGATTGATTATCATGTAATGCTGGAAACTCGCTGGGAGGACAGGACAAAGTTATGATTCTCCTAAGCGTCATACAGATGAGCACGTAGTCGTAGGTAATTGAGAGACCCGAGTCCCTCGCCCGGCTTGCTGTGATATAGAGGGAACGTTGCACGTGATTCATGATATTGTAAGTAGATGGTAAGCGTCCAGCTTACAAATAACTGCTGGTGTTTCGATAGAATGAAGTCCGAGAGTCGTCCTTTCCATATTCTGGTCCACTGCAGGACACATGCATTGACAGGTGACGTGGTTGAGAACAAGTCAGTAATTTATCACTAAAGTTCGCGTGCTTGTTGATCCACACGCGATAACGTGACACAGCCTAGAGGTCTCATGGCCAAGCGGGCTTCGACGATCCGTATTGCCCGGGCCGTGATATAACTACTACTTCGCCTGTGGGAGTCCTTCAAGATATACCTTGTTGAGCATGTCTGCCATGGACAAGAAAACAAACGAGTTCCTACCTGGTGTCTTGCCACCGCGTACCGCCAGGACGTTGTTAAGCGGCAGGATAGTGGCACGAAGGATGGGTCTGGTGGTACTGGCTGCTGTATTCGCATCCACTTTTATATGGATGCTACCATATGGCATTGTGCCGTACTACCCCTACCAGGAAGTCAATGCAGATATCTGCCCCCAGGTGTCTGAACTTATCCCAAAGTCTAACGGTGCTTTGTGGAAGACTTTGGGCGACACCTATGAAACAGATGCATTCAAAATGAGAGCGGTGGACTGGCTTGCAGGGGCTGTTAGAATCCCGTGAGCTTATCATTCACATCGTGAGCCTCACCAGAGAACTCACCGGTACTAAGAACAGAATCCTATGATCAGATGGGTCCTGTCGGGACTGACCCACGCTGGGAGAAATTCGGTGCTTTTCACGACTATCTGTTGAAGGCATTCCCACTGGTGTAGGTGTGCTTCTAGTTTATTGTGTCTAGACTGACTATCCCTGTAATTGTACAGTCATGCTTCCCTTGAGGTGACGAAAGTCAATACGTATGGCCTGATATATGTATGGAAAGGAACGAGCGGCTCTCTAAAGCCTCTCTTGCTTGCAGCCCATCAAGGTGAGCTGAGTACCCTTCTTACGTGGCGAGTCCCTGGAATTTTTGTGATTTAGATGTTGTTCCCGTGGAAGAGACCACAATTGACCAATGGCAGTATCCACCTTTTTCTGGGTACTTCGACGGTCCGAGTATTCTATTACAATCTATCTGATAACTTCTGATGGGCATGATAGGTGAACGGATATGGGGACGCGGTTCGCAAGATGACAAAAGCGGGCTGATAGGTGAGCTATTCACAAGTTATGCGCTTGACGTTTGGCTGATGATGGATGCACAGGCATCATGTATAATATATCTTATATCCTTTCTTTCACTCTAACTTAGATCTTACGTTAGGTCCGCCATGGAGAATATGTTGGAGAACAAGTTTCAGCCAACCCGAACCATAGTTTTGGCATCCGGGTTCGACGAGGAGACCAGCGGCCTCCACGTAAGGACATCAATTCACAGTTTGAACACTAGGCTGAACCATCGACAGGGCGCTCAAACGTTGGCACCAGTGTTACTGGAGATGTTCGGTGAAAACGGTTATGCTATGCTAGTAGATGAAGGCTGTAAGATGATGCTTTCTTTGCCATCAGCTAGACATTCTTAACTGGCATTATTTCGGGTTACAGCTGGATATGGCGAACAGTTTGGTCGAGTCATCGCAACTCCCGGAATTTCTGAGAAAGGGTATTTGGACGTGATGATAAATGTTGCATCTCCTGGTGGACACTCGAGTCTTCCACCGTATCACACTGTAGGTCTTCACTCTAGAACTAATGACCGGGCGCTCATGTCAGCATAGAGCATTGGCATATTGGCGGACATGCTCGTTAATATTGAGAGAAATCCGTTTGGGGTTCATCTTGTAAGTTCTGGAACACCGATAGGGCAATATAATAACTCTCGCTCAAATCTCGCAGGAAAGAGGTTCACCGACGTATAAGATTGCACAATGTCTTATCCACACACCTGACCTTCCTGCATCGCTACGAAGAGACATCATTCACGCAGAACATAATGAACTTGCTCTTCGCCGCGCCGAGCAGGAACTTTTCAAGAACCCGATGTTCAAAAGTCTCGTTGGAACCACTCAAGCCATTGATCTCATTCACGGAGGGGTAAAAGTCAATGCCCTGCCAGAGCAAGCTTGGGCTGTAGTGAACCATCGCATTTCGACGCAGAGGTTGGTGATTAATCAATATCGCACAAATGCATGCTAACATCGAGTCTAGTTCCGTCACTGCAACGAAAACGCATGACACTGAGTTGCTCATATCGCTAGCAAGTCAATTTAACCTATCATATACCGCCTTCGGTGCTAGGATAACTGATGCTGATGCTCCTGCGTTCGGCACCTTGACACTATCCGAAGCTTATACGCACGGACTTGAGCCTGCTCCAGTCTCACCCACTGGACATGACGCCTTGCCTTACCGATTGTTATCTGGCACTATCAGGGCTGCATATAACTCTCACAGAGGTCTTACAAATGACGATAGCTTGATTATCAGTCCTGGAATCATGTCAGGCAACACAGGTCAGTGATATCTGTCTGGCCATCATCATGTGATCCTCACACCCCTGACAGACACGAGGTACTATTGGAAGCTGACCGAACACATCTTCCGCTATGGCCACACAGATGGTGCTACAGGTGGAAGCATCATTTCTGGAGTACACACCGTCAATGAGGGTGAGACTTGATTTTTCCCTCTAACGACATATTTGACGCAAGGTTCCATGACAGCCATTAAGATCAGCAACTTCGTTGAAATGATTCGATTCTTCACCACACTTATTCTCAATGTTGATGAATCGGAGTTACCCTGAGAGAGAATTTCTGTATTTTAGTATCGCTACAAACGTTAAGATGCGGTGCCCTTTGCATGGCTGTATCGGGGAATATTGAAATATATATAAGGCGTAGCGCGAATAGTCGAGGTTTGGCGTCACCGGGTGTGTGAGAACTTAGTTTGTTTGGCGTCCGAGTCCTACGCCTTTCCTCGCAATTATTCTGAAAGTCTACGCAATATGTTTTATGCGGCGGAAAAGAATAAGCTTTACAGACATGCGGTCTATGGATTATATAGCGGCGAGACTCGTGACCCACCCTCTGACATATGTCGATATTAATGGACACCCAAAGCGGCCCGTAAAACGGTGGGTTATCAGTCTTGTCTATCATATATCAGTTTCCAGCTTGCCAAGAGTGAGAATCTTCCATGCTTCTGCCGCATAACATGTCCCAAGCTAACTTGAACCCAGTCGAAAAGAAACTTGAAGCTGACGAGCTTCCAGGCGTTAATACCCGCACATCCACCGTGACTACGAAGCTTTCGAAGGCCAAGGCATTCGTATTCAAGGTCACGCTCGTCGCTGCACTCGCAATCTCTGCTTCAACATACTTCGTCAAAAGACTTTCAAACAGTTACCCTGTCGGCATCCTCGAGGATGGCCTAAATTTGTGTCCTCAGGTGGATGAACTTGTTCCAGAGAAGAATGGAGTGATCTGGGAGAGTCTTCAACGAGTGTACAACACTGAGGAGTTCAAAGCGAGAGCTGTAGATTGGCTTGGGGGAGCTGTGCGAATTCCGTGCGTTTGTTTCGCCTGCGATATCCTGAACATCTGATCTAATACAGCCCCCATAAAGCACAGAAACGTTCGATGATATGGGAGATGTGACAGAGCCCGTTTGGGAGAAATTCCTCCCATTACATGATTATCTGAAAGATTCATTCCCTTTACTGTGAGTACTTTTCTGCACTGTGCCATTGTCCAATTGCCCAGTTTACATCATGTGTCAGTCACTTGAACTTGGAACTTACGAAAGTCAACACATACGGACTGTTATACGTGTGGAAAGGCTCAGACAGTGCTTTGAAGCCACTCCTCCTTGCTGCTCACCAGGGCAAGTTCATTTGTGCATCATAAATATCTATAGACTGATAACGCATTGGCCACTAGACGTGGTCCCTGTCTTAGAAACGACAATCAATGAATGGCAGCATCCTCCATTCTCCGGTTACTTTGATGGTCCGTATAATAGTTTTTACGTGTAGCATGTTTTTACCTGATACCTTGCCAGGGGAAACCCTTTGGGGTCGCGGGTCGTGCGATGATAAGAGCGGTCTAATTGGTAGTTAACGTTCCAACATCTAGTTCTATTCCTGAACTCATTGATTGCGTCTAGGGATCATGTCTGTGCCCTTATGACATTCAAGAAAAGTATACTGATTGCCGCAGGTCTGCGATTGAATCTATGCTAGAGAACGGCTTCAAGCCGACTCGCACGGTTGTGATCGCGTCAGGATTTGATGAAGAAGTAAGTGGATTGCGGGTAAGTTGCTCAAACTCTGCATAGCTATATCAGCACGTTAATATTGAATGCCGGTTCAAGGGTGCGTCTTCCCTAGCCACGGAAATGCTAGAGAGATTTGGAGAAAACGCCTTTACCATGCTTCTCGATGAAGGCGGTGAGTTATTGTTCCACCCACTAACACGATAGGTAACGGTGATCTGGTTGACAGCTGGGTACAGCGAGGTATATGGTCGTGTTATTGCAGTACCTGCAATTGCCGAGAAAGGTAGCTTGAACGTCCAGATCAAAGTTACATCTCCTGGTGGCCATTCCAGTCTTCCTCCACCTCATACGGTGAGCTCTCTCATACTCAAATCTTCACCAATTGATTCTGATTTTCCAAGAGCATCGGTATACTTGCAGAGCTCCTTGTACAGTATGAGAAAAACCCCTTCGAGGCCCACTTGGTGAGCTTTAAGAGACTGAATATAATGATGCACTGATAATTTTCCGGCAGACAAGAGGATCCCCGACTTACAAGAACGCTCAATGTATGGCTCAACACGCACCAGGCATCAGTCCCTCGTTAAAGGAACACATGTCACGTGCAGAGCATTGTGATGGAGCACTTCGTGCTGCTGAGCAGGAACTCTTTAAGAACCGTGCTTTCATGAGTCTTGTCGGTACTACTCAAGCTATCGATCTCGTGGACGGTGGAGTGAAAGTAAATGCTCTCCCAGAGCAGGCATGGGCCATTGTAAATCACCGCATTTCTACAGAAAGGTGGGGCTTTTGATGCAAATGAGTATCGTCGTTAATAGGTCCAATCTTATTTGTAGTTCTCTTGCCACCACAAAAGTGCGCGACATTGAATTATTGAAATCGCTCGCCAATCACTTCAATCTTTCTTACATGGCCTTTGATAGCCATATTTCCGAAGCAGATGCACCATCATATGGCACCTTGACCCTCTCCACTGCATTTGGTGACGGCTTGGAGCCAGCACCAGTCACTCCATCTGGTGAAGAGGCTGCACCGTTTCGGCTTTTATCTGGGACCATCAAGGCAGCCTACAACTCTCATAGAAATACATCAGGTTCAGATGCTATCATCGTAAGCCCAGGTATCATGTCCGGTAACACAGGTGGGGTTTTGAGCATGCATCGTACTAGCTTTGGTAAACATTTGGAATACAGATACACGGTTCTATTGGAAGTTGACTGACCATATTTTCCGATATGGTCACCTTGAGGCAGCTGGTGGAGGGTCTCTTCCTTCTGGCGTGCACACAGTCAATGAAGGTGCAATATTTTAGACTGGTTTCTCAGTAACCGAATGGCTGACTGTTCTCTAGCGATTTCCATCAATAACTTCGTTGAGGTTATCCGATTCTACACCACTTTGGTTCTCAACGTAGACGAATCATCCCTTCCTTAAGTAAGCCTCAAGTTGTATGTCAAAATATCATATGGAGGTTTTCCATGTGATACACGTCACTGTGATCGTACAGCTACAGCTCAGCAACGAGCAATTTCATTACTTGCAGACTTCTGATATATCCGAGGTTTGAGCTCTAATAGAGCGGTTAAGAACGACATGATAATCGGGCTCACGAGTCTAGAGCGTTTGGACTCACAAAAATGAATCTTCGAGGTCTTCATGTGTTTCTGCTGATGCTTGCACTGTACTATCCCAATGAGTCGCCCTTGTTATAGATTCCAGTCTCTCCTGGGTGCAATCATACTCATATTCACGGTACGTGACAACTCTCAACACCCCGAAATTCGTTATACAAGGTATATTTATACATGACCATGATATCGATGCAAGTTATTCAGCTAGTTCTTGGAAGACATCGATCGAGGCTTGTACTGGTTAGTACTCAATGATTGGCCCGACATGGCTGGGAGTAATAGCAGGGTACGATTTACAATTTACAAATTCATTTCCGTCCTTGAGATCTAGGAAATTGCAGTCGACTATATGCGGGAGCCATAAACATCTTGTGGCCCAACACCAGCCTGGCCCTTGCGAGCATTGGCCTGACCCCACCTTGAAAAGATAAGTGAGCAGGTTGTGATGAGATCAGCTGAATATATACTTTTTGATGCGAATGCTTTCGATCTGGATGAAGCCTGTCGTGTCTGTTGGCTCGAACCCACCGAGCTCGTCCATGGAAGATTCGTGCTCATCATAGAGACCCTGAAAAGCGGGTAAGACAACATGAAAGTAAGTTATGAATCAAATTCGTTACCTCATCGGAGTAGCGACCGATAACAACGACATTACCCTTGTAGAGTTTCAAGCGTACTGTTCCGTTGACGGTGCGCTGGCTCGCGGGGATGGCGCTAGTTACGAACTCGCGCTCAGGGGTGAAGAAGTGGCCATTGTAAAGAATACGGGCCAGTTCGATAGTAATGAACTGATCGCGAAGAGCACGAACATTGCGGTCGAGCGTAAGACCTTCAATGTCCATATGTGCGACACGTAAAATAGTCGCTGCAGGCGACTCATAACAACCACGAGACTTGACGCCGATAAATCGGTTTTCGACGATGTCGATACGGCCGACACCATGCTTCCTCGCGACAGCATTGAGTGCGAGGAAAATGTCGACGGGATCAGTGAGAGGGGCCTGGTTTGCAATCACAACCTTTACGGGAAGACCAGCTTTGAACTCGATCGATAGTGGCTCAGGCTCCTGTGGTGCATCTTGGAGGGACGAAGTGAGTTTCCACATGTCATCGGGAGGTGTGGTGTTTGGATCCTCGAGGATTCCTGCCTCATAGGAGATATGGAACAGATTCTCGTCGGTTGACCATGGCTTTGCGGCAGTTTGTTGCACGGGAATTCCCTTCTCCGCCGCATATGCAAGAAGTGCTTGTCGGCCAGGGAAACGGTTGTAAAACTCTGGATGTTAGGGATTAGAAAAGAACTTTATCGGTTCGGAAAATTGGATCACCAGGAAGCCTCCAAGGAGCGATGACCTTGATGTCTGGCTTGAGACCATAGAAAGCAAGTTCAAAGCGAACCTGATCATTCCCTTTGCCTGTGCAGCCATGTGATACATAGCTGTTAGAAGATCGCTGAGCGCAGGTGAGTGAAAGATGAAGACGAGGCTTACTCGCAACCCTCTCTGTCTGCAACGGATATCATACCGCGAGCGATAACAGGACGGGCGAGAGAAGTTCCAAGTAGATATACATTCTGGGATCGCGATCAGCTCGTGATGACTGCCGAGATGATGGCACTTACTTCGTAGATGCAGTTTGCTTGTACAGCAGGGTAGATTAAGTGGGTCACAAATTCACGCTTCAGGTCCTGTTGGTTTCTGAGTGACAAGCTCTGCAAGGTTGATAGAAGAGATATTTCAAACCTCCAAGAAAAATTTCTTTGCACCAACGCTGAGTGCCTTCTTTCTAGCTGCTTCGAAATCCTGCACAAACAGTCAGTGATCAGTAGCGTATTACAGAGGATATTGGCACCTCCTCTTGACCGACGTCGGCCATGAAGGCGTAAACCTCATAGCCCTCCTCGATCAGCCATGCCAAGATGCATGAAGTGTCTGCAGATCTTGATATTTAACGATGATCTTCCATCGCGTAGATCAACTTACCAAGACCACCAGAGTATGCTAGCAAAACACGACCTTTTGCAGGGGGTGACATTGTTACAACAGTTGATAAAGGGCACACGGGCAATTAAAGATCTGAAGTCTCAAGGTTGAAGGATCGATTTAAAAAGTAGGCCGGGGAGGACTCTGGAAGCCGAACAGTGACAGTTAACCGTGAAAGTTACCAGATATAGAAAAGTGCACCGAAAATACCGAAGTTGGCGATCATACGTCGATTTTGGCCAGGATGCGAATAGATACGCGATGGATGGTCTACTGTCTGCACACCGTGCGTCGTTTGATCTTAGTTTCTGGCAGCGGTAAACGTAGTATATAGTCATCGGTAATGCTCCTCGCTCACGCGCTTAGTACCCGATCCCGCTTGTACTGCAGCGAGATTTATTACTTTAGATCAAGACTACACACTGCAGGTCTCGATGATACAACTGAGAATGTTCTCACAATACGAATATTGAATTTAAACCCATCTTCACTCAGACTGATACGCTGATCAGCTCTTTGTCAGTAGGTGCATCTTGGGCTTACTCCTTGACGATACAATTGGTCCACGGCAAGTTTTAAAACTTTTTTAACCTGACCTACTTGATGTTGTCTTGAGCCTCTACCGGCGACGTCCGAAGTTGCTCGATCACGTGATCTATCCGGAACCATCTCTGGAACTTTGTCCGAAACTCCGCCGGTACTCCGTTTTTCCTAACCCCTGTCTTCCGTTTCTCGTCGTCGCCTCTCACATATCACACAACTTGCAGTTGGCTCCTTGCACGAGCTCAATGACAAGGAAACCCCGATCATCAAAACAAAGGCCCTTGGGTTATTTCATGTTTAGGCTGCACTTCTTTGCTTGGGATGAATAGTCGTATCGTTGGAATTATATTCCGTTCAACTTACTATGAATTACAATAAGAGACCACTCCAAAAACACTCGAGCATCATGTATGTTCTGGACTATTCGATTCTACCTCGACAATGCAGAAGGTGCAGGTATCGAGGATGGTACCATGGATGCTCGTAGATCAGAACGCAGCTCTCCTCTACAGCGACATCCACAACCAGAGCCGCACACATTTGACATAGTATCTCGCCAACATCCCAAATGTGTGACATGGAGGCAGTTTCCACAGGTGCGTGAGAGGCCTGAATGCCTAGCGTGAGTCAAACATCATCAATGAGTGTCACGTTGCACTACCTTTCACAGGCAAACGACACAAAGAGCACCGCGGTTTAAGAGTCCTTACCCCACAACATGAACATGTTTCTACGTGGGGGCCAAAAGTGCGATTGCATTTCCCACAGGCATGCTGCACATCTACTGAAAGTCGTCAGTTGACACATATTTTCCGATTCGCTGCGTACCGAAGGTAGCCTCTCGGCTATTGGCATGAAACGTGCTTATCTTGGCACTCTTCAGTAGTTCAAGTCGTTTGTTCAGAAGCTGCCACCTAAAAAGCATCTCCGCATATGAAAGAACATGACACTTATACTGAGCAAGGATCTGTTGATCATATGCGGCTGGCCTAAATGATCGTAATGTGAAGGTTCGCCCACTACGCAGAAACAAATATTATACTTTTCTTCAATAAATTCTTCTTCTATAACCAATCTCTTTTCTTGGATTACTTGCTTTGGGTTGATAACTTGCGAAAAAGTCGGTCGACGCCCACGTACCACCGGTGAAATGGGTACGGCAGGCGCAAGTGTTGACAAAACAGGTGTATCTGACCACGATTTTGAAACTGGTGACATCAACGTCGACCCCTTGCCTCGCCTTGGTATGTCCAGATTGGGTAGTCTCAGTGTCATAGAACCTGCACCTTCGCTCCCAGGCAATGGTAGAGGCGTAGGCATTGGGGTCTTCGCCGGAAGTTGAAGGGTATCTATCGATAGAGGCGTCGAGATACTTTCTTGCACTCCAGACATAAATTGTCGCATGCTGCCAGTATTAAACAGGCTTGACCATGAACCACGGGAGGTGTTAGACATCGAGAGTGACGAAGCCATAAGGGGCGGAGCTGTGGGAGATGTTGATGAGAGCCGCGGCCAACCAGGAGAGAGGGCTGCCGCACGCGGGCCTTTCCGTCGCACAAACGAGAAGTAATCGTCTCCAGGGGTCGGTGAAATTGACGACGGGTCATTTGCAGAGGGCGTATTTGGCACTGTAATATCATCAGAGAGAACGCTGCAATGAGCGAATGAAAAAGGCTTGCCAGTATCGGGAAGAGAAACGAAGGCTCGAAGTAAGATTATACCAAGCATTGCAAGCATCTGCACGTCATGGCTTGCACAATACTCCTTGTACCTGTGAAAATCCAAAGTTAACGCTTGAAATACTTACTATACAGGACAAGAACATACAGCGAATCAATAATTTTCTGCGCAATCTTGCTTGGACCTGCGCCTTTGACTACTGATGCGGGGAACAGGCCTCCGAGTATCCTCCATACTCGTTCATGATTCCACTGCCCATGTTCATGCGCAATTTTTGCATTTGCTTCACATATAGCACCTACGCTCTCGCCGTCGTGTCCAAACACATACGCCTCTGCGACTTTCCGCTGAGCAAATGCGGCATCGGTTGGACCTTCGATGAACACCGTGCTTCTTCGTGTAAGGGCCGGCACCTTGGCATAACTAGGGTTGGCTGTTGGAAGGGAGCTGGCAGAAGTGGCCATCGATTCGTGTCGCTTATGGTGATGACGGTGCGAAAAAGTAAGGAGGTTGGTCATTATGCGCATGGTCGTGTCGTTATCGTCGGATGACCGGGGAAGTGAGTCCAGCAGCCTGTCACGATCTATCGCAGCCATATCAAGCCGTCGGACCGCATCAGAGAGCAATGAAGGAGGTTGGAACAACCTCTGAGCAGAGGGAGACGAACGTGATGCTGGAGTTGTGACCGGAGAAGCCGACATCTCGTTCATGGGATTGCGCACTATCCGGGGCGGTGCACGGAAAAAACACACCAGTTCTCCTGATCTGATCTTTAACGTACGCTGAAGATGACCTAGAAAAGTACCAACCGTTCGGCCCAAAGACACCTTGTGAAGTCCTTGGTTCTGCGAGATTCTTGTTGTTCCTCAACAACGAAACTGTAAAATCCCTTGACTTTCTCCCTCCCTCCCCTTTCTGTGCACTATCCTCCTCCTCGTTGGATGACTCCGAGTCAATTCCTCTCGGGATGCCAACTCTTTCATCTTCATCCCCGAAAAGTAAAAATCTCAGACAGGCTTCAAGACACGGTCTTCTTCTCTCTCGAATGCCTCTCAACCGTCTCAACATGAATGCGCGACTTTGCATTGAAACTAGGGGGTTTCGCTCAAGATCAATGTCAGGTACGCCAGATTGAGGGTATGTCTTAGGAAATCGGAAAGAAATGCGTATGAACACGCTAACAGAAGACGACTCGCCCCATGGCCCATGCAGACCAAGGGTACATGTACGCCGCTTAGCAAGATCGTGCTACGAATATTAAGTAAGTCAACGCATGCGCTCAGGCAGATGAAAGGAACCTTTTCAAGTTTTATTTTGGATGTTTGCAGCTTTGTCAGCGCGGAAGTAATTCTACGCACCGAGATCAGTAGCAGCAAGGAGAGTCAATAGTGTTACTTACTCATCTTGTAAACTTTGTGTTCCATCTCCATCCATGATACGACTCCCACTCCGTTTCCTCTTCTGGCCCGGTGGAACGCTCTCGTCGTCCTTTATTCCTCGTTCTCCTGAGCTGACTCTACTCTCTGGTCCAGAAGCGCTGTCCTCGCGCCGCTCGCCAACCTTGAAACTTGCAAGCCACTGTAACGCATCCATTCTCGCAGACCTGCCACCAAGCGCATGACCACGCGTCATCGTCATCGTTGCGGGTGTCCCAGGAATATGATGAACGTGAGGCTTCAGGGTAGTGCCAGGGATGCCGAGCGCGGCTGATCCAGGGGCGTCCAGAAGCAATGCACCACGGCCCCGTGCTGCAGATCCATGGTGTGGTTGGAGGACGGGATTATGATCTTTGTCCCTGCTCGCAAGAACACTGGGGCCAGTTACTGTAGTCGTTGGTACTCGAGAAGGAAGTGTACTCGCTCGAACTTCAGCCAGGATTCCACGATGCCCGATGGGTGCTGATAGAAGTGACGGGTGCGCATCAATTGCTATTGGCGGGTGACGGAAAGACTTGTCGGTGAAGAAACGCGAACGTTGCAAATGCGGGTGCGAAGGTGCTTGAGTGGTAGTCGTATGACCAACTTTCTGTGAAATAGAAGATGTTATACACCAAACACACTGATTCACGGTAGATAATTGGGCACCTCCATAATTTCAGCATCAACCGGCCAAAATCTGAGAGTTCTGTCCTTAGACCATGTAATAAGGTGGTAATCTCCTCCCTCTGGAGGCACCGAATTACATGATGATTGCCGTTTGAAGTGTGCGCGCTCACCTAGTCCTCCCTTCCTCCATACGAATTCTTTCACTACATCTGCATGTCCCTCAAACACCTCTACTGGCGTCCCAATATCACTCCCCTCCAGTGCGTACATTTCAAGGGCCGTATCTCCGCGCTGTGGCAAGCTTAACACGCCGTGTCCGAAAGGAAGGTTTCGGGCGCGCCAGACGGGATATCGCGTTGAAATTTTTGAGCGTGGTTCAATGTCGGCTTGCGAGGACTGATTAAAGGAGAAAGAAGGAGCATCATACACGTCCCATACTTTGATCGTTTTGTCGAGAGAGCAAGTAACGAGGTCGTGCATCCGCTCATGTGCCCAGTCTATACCATAAATCTTCGCAGCATGCGCCTTTATTCGCGCAGTAGGAAGCGAACCTTTCTACCAGGTAGATTAGTAAAATGACTTCAGGGGCAATAAACCCCAGAAGATAATATAGCGAAGGCGGCATACCCGGCGATCCCATATTAGAACTTCATTCATATGTGAAGATGCCAAAACATTGGGATCCTGTCGGTTCCATTTCACCTGAGTACCTCCCGCTGTGCAAAACATCACAACGTGTGACTACGGACTCGAAAACACTTACCGTTGAACGCGCACAGTCCTGGAATAAGTCAAACTACGTATGATGAGAATAATCAAAAAACGCACCCAGTACAGGTTTCCTCGGCTCCCTTAAATCCCAAGACCACACCCAAGCATCAATGCCGACACTAGCTACAATATCGGGCTCCTTGGTATGCCAGTTGATGTCAGTGATGGCACGATAATGAGAGTGAAGTATATGCTCAATGGATGTCTTTCCGACCATCATAAGGTTCCATATAATGCTTCAATTTTTTTGTCAGTCGGAGGCTCCAGTTACAACAGTATGGAGGAGAGCTCACAGTTTCTCGGATGAGGTAGATACAATGTACTCTGCACGAGCATGGTGTGGGTTCCATTGGACGTCCGCGACGTCCCACATTCCACCTTGAGGAAGGAAACGTGGCACCTCGGAGGGCGCCTCGAGGTCGATGATAAACAAACCTCGGCGACTTGGCGCTATTGAGATTCATTCAACACAACATATACTGACTCACGCTGCAAGAACGATGTCTCTGCTCGCAGGGCTGATACTCATCTGTGTACTTTGGTCAAGAGACTGCCTCTTTGTGACACAAAGGATACGTACATTTCCGACTGCATCCCCCACAAGTTCCTTCATGTCTATGCGAAGATTTCTCTGAAAGTTGCCACCATCTTCAGGCGAAGAGGATGATTGAGTCGTCTGTGTCGCTCCAAATGATGGTACATCGCGATAGGAAGCAAGCCCAGCAGTCATTTCTTGCGTATGAGCATAAATTGGAGGAGCCCATGACGGACGGCGTGCTGTTAGTAAAGATAAGGAAGAGGGAACGGGTCCGACGTCTCTGTCCGGTGTAGCACTTTCGTTTGCAATATGAATCCGTGCTGACTGCGAATTCGGTCCTGTATGCGCAGGTTTTGACTTGGACGATGAACGCGACATCAATTACCGTTGAATTACTGAGCAATTTCGAAGCGAGTATAACACTGTCACGTGAATCACTCCAGGCTTAGGTTCTGACAAAATTCTTATAGTCAATGTAATAAGATACTGTTATGACGAGATGAGTGGTGATTAATGATTAAGCAAAGCAGTGATCAATGTGTTGTGTTAGTGCCCAGTATCCAATTAACACGACTATAGATACGCCCGGGAGGACCTGCGTGCCATCTGCACAGAAGAATATCAGTACGAGCAGCACGTGAAGGAGAGAATACTCACTTCGACAACCTTCCACCCTCCCGTAACCTCGTCCGCTAACTCCTCGTGGACGCGTGTGATCACCGCAGCATATACGCATTGTTCTACTCGGTTTTCGGCGCCGACAACGATCTCACGCGAGGCTGCATTGCGGAATAGGAGAATCTCTTGTGTCGAGAATGTCACGACAAAGACAGGGATAGAGGAGTCGAGAATTTTTCCATCAGAAACCTGGAAATATTTAGCATTTCACCTCTGCATGATATAGATAGACAGATGAAATACTTACGTCTACTGACCGGATATCAAGCACTTTACTGTCACTGACAAGGCCCTGGCGAAGATATTGTTCCATGGTTGCCCAAAGAACATTGTATGTCTAAAGAAGGGGGTATTTAGATTTGAAATGCGATTCCGATCGGATACACTCACCGCTTCACTGCACCACCTGACAAGCGACTCCCTATCTGCACTCAAGTACGCATCTACGACTTCCGGAACGATATATTCTCTCAATTCCCTCTCGAACGCCTCCCTCGAAAAGCTCGGATCCATCGCGCGGATCATGCGTGTCACTTGGGCTGTTTCGTTCTCCTCGAACCAGGACCCAATCGTACTGGTCACAGCACGAAGTGGGGTAAGGAGGGGAGACTCCGACTCTTCGTACGCGGCATGTAGCGAGGACAAGCGTTGCATTACAGGGTTCCTAGACTTGAAGTTTTCCCAAGCTTCCGCGCGAGGCGAGGGTTTAAGATATATGATTGATTGGCCCGCTCTGTAGGCTTGTTAGAACCAGCACAAAAAAAAATACTTCCAAAGGACGCACCCTAGGTTCTCCTCCATTACTCGACGTCCGCTTAGGCCCGCCTTCTCGAGACGTTTTTGCCTGCGACGTCTCCGAGCTTCCTTATCCTCGAACCCGGCATGCTTTGCGGACCCAGAGTCGTCCAGGGCGTCGACGAGAGTTTCTGCAAGAGTTTTGTAAGCAGCCGTCTGACGGATGGGCTCGGTTGTTGTAGCAATGGTACTAGAGAGGGACGTTGTTGCTCGCGAAATCTGCCGAAAGTTAGTTCGTGATATCAAGTAGCTATAAGCAAAATATACGCACTGCACGCATTATTTCGCTCTCTTCCATTGTCTTCAATGCCTCTGATACCGCGTCGCCGACCTTAACACCCGTCGCCTTCAGCTCCTCCGCCGCTGCCCTCAAACGGGGGTTTTCCTTGATGCTGGACGTCAACTGTGGAAGCGAAAGTGAGATTTAACCCATATACGAGAAAAATTGAAAATACATACCCTTGCACGCTCATATACTTCCCTCGCCCGTTTCATGGCGTCCGAATCCTGAAGTTTGTCAACGTCACCCTGAAGCTGTTTAACATTATCTTGAAGTTCGCGGTTTTTCCTAAGTTCGTCACGAAGCACGTCGACGAAAGTTTGAAAGGGTGATTTCGGGAGCTCTTCATATCTTCGTGTTGAGGAGTGGAAAGAACGAGTCTTCGCGAGTCGCGACAGAAAGCGCCTGGCCGGAGAATAACTAAAGGGCGCTGCACTTGGTCTGTGCAGAATCAACGAGCGCGCTGCAACAAAGCTACGGAGATGAAGCATTAGTTACAGCGAACTGAAGAACGATGATAGTTTTACTTAATTTCAATGGATGACTAATAAGTAGCCAACACCGCTTTTAATGAGTAGTAACTGAAACCCTGACATTACCATGCCACGCCGCAAACATCAATTCCTCGAAGACGACGATTCCGACTCTTCAGACGGCTCAGAGGCTGACGTTAATCTAGATGAAAATGATCCAGACGTTCGTGCTGAGCGTGCCCTCTTTGAAAATGCGCACAAACGACGTCGGAAGAATGGTAAAGAAGACGCAATTTACGGCGTATTTGGTAGCGACAGTGAGGATGAAGGTCACGGCGGCTCAGGCTCTAAACGCAAGAGAAATGACTGGACGAAAGCTCCCTCGTTTGTCGCAAAGGGAAAAGTAGATTTGGAGAAGGATGTGGAGGCGCAGGAGGATGAGGCATGGGAAGGGGAACAAGAAGTGATCGACGAAGCGGATGGGGTCGACAGTTCCGACGATGATATCGAGCAGGCTGAATATCCCGAGGATGATGAAGATGAGGATGGACTCTCAAAGCCTTCTTCGCCCCAGATACGAAATCAAGAAGAGGATGAACCACCAGAACAGCCAGCGTTTGCCGGTCTTGGCTCAACTAGAGCTGAGCAGGAACCTTCAACGCGGAACTTTGCGAGAGGCGGTATTGGATCTTCGAAAGGTGGAATTGGCTCAATAGGTGGAATAGGTTCTGCCAAGGGTGGTTTCGGCAATTCTACAAGACCTGGATCCATGACTGTAGGTATGGGATTTACGAAAGGTGGCATCGGTTCTACATCTCGTGCTCCATCTGAACCTGCTATCGCTTCCCCCGCCCCTACCAAATTAGCGTCTACATCCGAGTTGCCAACCGCCTTTGGTGGTAACGGTGCCCCTCGTGCACAACGCTCTTTTCTCCGCAGCGGGACTTCCTCTACAAGTAAACCATCCACTCCGCTACCTGCTCATGAACAAGCACACTTCAACAAGATTGGAAGTACCCTTGGTGCTCAAATGCTTGCAAAGATGGGATGGCAGGCTGGTACAGGTCTTGGCGCAACCGGGGAGGGTATTGTCATTCCAATCGAGAGCAAATTGCGTCCGAAGAACATGGGTATCGCGTTCAAGGGGTACAGGGAGAAGACAGAGCAAAGCAAGCTAGAGGCTAGAAGGAGGGGAGAAGTAGTCAGCGACGATGAGGAAGAGGTGCGGCCGGGACAGAAGAAGAAGGGCGAAGCAAAGGAGAAGAGGAGCGACGCTTGGAAGAAACCAAAGAAGGTGAAGACCAAGGTAGAGCACAAGACATACGAACAAATTGTTGCAGAAGCTGGACAGCAACCCGCCGCATCCGGTATTGGTCAAATCATTGATGCGACTGGCAGAACGGTGAATGCTGCTCATATCTTTTTGTTTCACCTTACTCATACATCTTTTCAGCCTCGTGAAGTTGCGTCACTTGCCGATATATCTCTGTCATCGTGGACACCATCAACTGATCCTACCCGTATACCGGAGGTACGGCATAACCTGCGACTTATTGTAGACGCATGCAAGAACGATCTTGACGGACTTGCGCGCGAAGCCAAGGCTCTCGAGGAACGCAAAAGATTCATTGCTCAAGAGAGCATTCGGTTGGAAAAGAAAGTTGACGATGAGGCTGAGCGTATGTCCGTTCTTGCTTTTTAATCTCATCATTACTCATGCGCAGTGTATGTAGTCATTGCACGACTACAGCAGGTAAAACTTGTCGTGGACGATATTGGCACAAAGGCGAAGGAACTAGCTTCTGTTTATGAGGCAACCTTGGATGATTTTTCGCCTTTGTTTTCCACCTTGTTGGTGCAGTACCCCATAGAGTTTGACAGATATCGGTTGGACGAAATTGTTGTCGCAGCAATCGCGCCGATGGTCAGACGAATCGTTGCTCAATGGAATCCACTCCAGGATCCTTCAGGCTTGGTCACAACCTTCCGCATATGGAAGCAAGCACTGAAAGTCAACTCCGTTGACAAACTGCCAGATACTCAGATTGACATCTATGGCGCACGCATTGTGGCAACCCCTCCAGCCATTGAAAAGATGATGACTCCCTTTGAGTCCCTTCTATGGAATGTATGGCTACCAAAAGTCCGTACTTGCCTCAACAACGAGTGGTCACCTGAGGACCCTACACCAGCTGTCAAGTTGTATGAAGCATGGTCGACATTCCTCCCGCCATTTGTGCGCGATAACATACTTGACCAACTCATACTACCCAAAGTGAGCAAAGCCGTTGCAGACTGGAGCCCCAAGCGCAGTACAGTGTCCTTGCACGCGCTTGTATTCCCTTGGCTTCCATACCTGGGTTTGCGTATTGAAAGTGTTCTGGGTGATGCGCAAAGGAAGGTCAAGAGCCTTCTCAGGAGTTGGGTACCAGCAGATGGCGCACTCAAGGACCTCGGTGGATGGATGGAGGTTTTCGACAAAGGCGAGTGGGACGCGATGCTCCTCAAGTATGTTGTGCCGAAATTGGGCTCGTTGTTGCGCGATGAGTTCCGTGTCAACCCCCGCAATCAAAATATGGAACCATTGACACAAGTTCTCACATGGTCTACGCTTCTCCATGGGAGTGTATTTGCTCAATTGCTAGAAACTGAGTTTTTCCCGAAGTGGCTGGATGTACTGCACATTTGGCTCATACAGCCGAAGGTCAGTTTCGAGGAAGTTGCACAGTGGTATTCCTTTTGGAAGAGCAGTTTCCCAGATAGCGTGCAGTCTATGCCTGCTATTGCACGTGGATTTACTCGCGGGCTGCAGCTTATGAACACAGCTATCGAGCTCGGCCCTGATGCGCCTACGATGCTGAAACGCCCGGATCTACGTGCAGAACAGGCGATTGCAAATGTGTCTACAAAGAAGCCCGCTGCAACAAAGGTCGCTCCTGCGCGGATTCAAGAGATCACCTTTCGCTCGATTGTGGAGGAGTTTGCTGCGTCGCACAATCTCTTGTTTATTCATACGGGGCGCGCGCACGAGAAATCGAGGATGCCGTTGTTCCGCGTCTCGTCTAGCATTGCAGGGAAAGGAGGCTTGCTTGTTTATGTGCAAGACGATGCAGTGTGGGCGCCTGATGGGGATGAATATAGGGCAATTACTTTGGAGGATATGGTTCTTAGGGCCAACAAGTAGGGACACTCAGAATGCATATTAGTACATACGCGCACATAGGCAGTGGCACTGTCATGACGCGATGGTCAGGTGACCAACTTGAACAAACTGTCAATAATGACTTGCGGCAATCAACTCATTGTCAATGATGCCAGTTTGACTGAACAACATAAAGCTTCAACGGAGCCACAGGAGGCAATATTACAACTTGATCACTCCCATCACTTCCTGGGACCTGCAAGACACTTGGACACTAAGAGTTTCCGGCAGCTCGCGCATTACTTACCAGATCGAAAAGGCACTCTCCTTTGCTGAAGTCTGTATGTTTCTCAGTTTACTATCATGTCTCTCAAAGTACCAACCGAAATAATCGATGTCGACGCTCTTCTCTCGGACGAGGATGAACCGGCTGATGCAACTCAATTCGTTGGGTATGGCCCGGGGGGAAACTCGCAATACACAAACGCCACGGGTCGAATGATGACTATCAAAAATGAACCAGTCGCTTCCTCGTCCCGCTTGCCTCCGCCCTCAGGATCCAATTTGCAATTCAAAGAGTAAGTTTACCATTCATGATTTCATGTGAGCCGTCGGTGTTAATTAGGAATTCGGTGATTATCTCTCCCGTCCGTGACATCGTGCAGCACCCATACATTATTCACTTACGCGCGTCCAGGGCTCTTTGAAGTTGTTGAAGAAGTAAGGTTTTACCTCCAAACATCTAGGGGATCGAGGACTCATGCAAGACCACCTTTATCCTCAGGAAAAGAGGAAAAGAATGGCGATGGAACGCGTTGAGGAGCCACCTTTGAAGAAACGTGCAACAAGTTCAACCATCGCAATTGCAAATGTGCCCAGTCGACAAAAGGAAAAACGCAAGCAGCCATCTGGGTGGAAAGAGCCGGTGATCATAGATTTGTCGATCTGTAGCAGCGACGATGACATCCTTGCAAAGGTGAGATCTTGCTTGATATTGCTCCTGCGCTTGCCTCATGCACCTGTCCTCTCAGAGACCTAGACTCGAATCCGAGGAAAGCTCCTTGTTTGCCGACCGCACGACCGATATCTACTGCGAATGATGATAGTAACCAAATGGACTGCGGTAACGATACACATGACCCGAACGATTTTCTCCCTCGTACGAACGTACTACCGCCCCTGTCTCAATCACTATCATCTGAGGACCCTGGATATGACTCCGAAGAGGAGTATGCGAACTATATGGCTTCTCTCGACATTTCTGATGAATCCAAAGTGAGTGTCTTTTAAATCGATACTCATGTGTTCAAATTTCGTTTCCAGTGGAATCAGATGCCTTCAAGCAAGAAGGCTGAAGACCTTTCGCCTAATGTGGAGCTGGAGGTCGGGCCGGCACATCCGCGACCTGGAGAACTGCGGCCGTTGCGTCCGAAGTACTTCGCCGTACACTATCCAGTCACCCCCTTAGATCCAATTTACAAGGAACAATTCTTTTGGGGGAAAGTGCGTCGTTGTTCATCTTCATGTGGGCGAATAACGAAATTTTGCTCAGCTAAATTCGGTGCCAGGTTTCCGACCGCACGCACTCAAACCACCTGCTCGACTTCGCTTCGCTAGGCACTTGCCGGGACGCACGCGCCCTCTCAAACTGTTCCAAGATCTTGCTTACGATAAGTTGGGTGCTGTGCAATCGCATCGTCAGGCAGCATCAGGGTGTGAGAGACATCTTCTAGCCAATATTTTGGCATCGTTCCTGATGAGTTTCTCAGCCATAAATAAGATTGTTCAAGTTCCAGGAGCCATCGTAGCGTGTGCGGCAGCATCTGGTGGACATCCCGACTATTCGAATGAAGACCGAGAAGGTGCGCGTGTCATGTTATCTTCTTATTCGGGGACGCTTAGTCCTTGCAGCGCCTCTCCCATCAGACAACAATGCCGGGACAATGGTAGTGTTCCAGCAGGGCCAATGTAAGTCTGTCAGCAAGCAGTAAAGGGATCAGTTGTAATCACGCTTACAGGTCACGTTGTCGATGCTCACTGCATCGACCACGCAGGTGATTCTCTCATTTAGGAGTTATGCTTATGACTGAACGGTGTCGCAGCTTCTGCGAAGAAATACTACACGGTGAACGATGTCTTATTCAATCCATTGAAGTACGGTTGGGCCCTGTATCTATTGTGCTTGATGAGTTAATGGCCACTGTAGCCCCGCACAATTTCTATCGACTGGGAATGATTGCCAGGTGCAGCTTTGGCAGCTGCCTAAGGTTGATGAAATGGAAGTGAGTGAATCCATCACTAGTGCCCCCCGGATGATGAATTCTAGTGAGTCAACCATTGCTACCATTGTACTTGCTGATGTCCTGTTTTATAGTGACGCTGGGAGATGTCACGCAGGATTTGGTGCACTCATTCGATGGTACAAATATTGCTGTATCTTGTCGAGATGGGTTTGTATCTCATCCGAATTACTAATTTGGTTGGAGTTGACTTTCTCACCCAGCACTGTCTCTGTCTTCAAGACGATAAAATTATTCACTTCATCAACATGGTCCAGAACTATGCCTCCGCCTGATCCGGAGACGAAACTTCACGTTGCCCCTCCTGATGCCGATCATGCCGCGGGTACTGTCCTTTGGGGCCGTGGTCCGACCGAACGCTTTATGTACACATCTTCAGAAGCTCACGATCCTGATGGGGTGGGCAAGGACGAAGGTTTTCACCGTGCACATGATGTATCACGAGGTCGAGTACTGTTTCCTTTCAGTGCCAATGAGTCAGGTGATGCAGGAGCCGTCAGTCCAGATGGTGAGTGTGTGTGTTTACCTGTGAGCCTACTGGTATAAAACTGTGCAGGAAGCACTTATCTCTTGATCACATGCGGTGAGAATAATCAGCATCCTATAAGGTTGTACGATGTGGCTCGCAAGTCGGGGCATGCTGTCGCCGAAACAATGCTTGAGCCATCATCAACCTCCCGGGTCGCTACATTTGAAGTAACAACAGCCGCTTTTTCTTCTGAAGGGCGCCTCCTTGCGGTGGCACGCTCAGATAATGCTGTGCACATGTACGACATTCGTGCGCTAACTAAAGGTCCCCTTGCCATATTCAAACACGAGGAGTTAGATGCAGTAGGTTCGGCCGGGTATGGTGCTGTTCATGTATGCTGGGTTGAGGGGCGGGATCGGCGGCGAGTTGGCATTGTCAGTGGGGGCAATGATGGGTGTGTGCGAGTGTGGGATCCGTTGATTGCCTCATCGGACAAGTCTCAAGGTAAAGTGCTGGCGCGCACGGAGTTTGATGTCGCATACTTTGCCATGGGTGACATGTGGACAGGAGAGAAACCACTCGTTCTGTGAGTATCATGCTCTGTTGTCTTTGGTATAAGCACTGATCGGACTATCAAGTGGGCATTGTGGTGGAGGTCTTTATGTTTATGACTACTTGGATGCTGACGGCCTACCGATATGTTGAACCATTAGCAGAGCACCATGGCTTGCCGCATCACATACCGGAAGTGTATACTTATATCATTGGGTGGTGAAACTGTTTGATCTTGCTACGGTACCGCTGGTTGATTATATATTCACAAGCTCGACTGATCATGAAGTTATATCCATCCCACCACGTTTGTTGCTCGGTCTAAAGTTTATGTATTCATGCATTGAGTTCGGCCATCGAAGCGTCGTACGATCAGTTAGCGAGTCCCTACCATAGATGAATGAAAAATCTATATCATTGGTGAGTAACTCTTGTGATTTCTACCAATTTCTGATATCAGGCTTTGATTAGGCTCCTCCCGACTCAGAGACTCTGGTCACCGTGTCTTTATAAAATTAGCGCTTGGCAAGTTTGTGGCAAGTTGGCATGTTTCACTTCTTCAATCACACCTCGCTGTAGCTCCTGTGACTATTTTTATGGTCAAAGGACTTAGGACATATGAGGCTTGAACGTCGAACACTGAAAGGTCTACTTCTACTTGATGTCGCTAAAACCTCGACTGACGACTCCGTCCCGCAGAGCCTTTATGGCGACGATGTCATCTCCCCCAGTTTGTACTAGCAGCATCAAAAATCGGGTTAGATATGTCCGCTTGCCCCCTAGGGCGCCTTTGGCACAATGTACATGAAAGTAGTTGTCAACTCCCTCCTAGCACGTGCGGGTTGTCCCGGCTGAGGTCAACTATATAGTAATCTCGTAATTTACAGTTTGAGTATTTTGCTTCTTTATGCCATCGCACAAATTGCGCTTTGATTCATAACGTATCATAGTATATACGACGACATTCGAAACACCCCAATTGTTTCTATCACTATGGGACAATCAATCTCCTCCTCGCCTCCCACAACTGTATCGCGCAACTCTCCACCGTCATCGTGCCCAATGCATGATGTGCCCAGCACTGGTTGTCCAATTCAGCACAACAACCCACCTGTTGCAAAATCCTCGGGTGGATGTCCCGTCGATCACTCTTCACTCAACACGTTGAATCCCACAAACCAGATGCCCAATCTTCCTCAGACCCCCATATACCCGCAAGCCGTACCGCTACCAACTGAGCGTACAATGTCATCGATCCCGCGTGTGGCGGACGGTGAAACGACAACCGACACGCGCCAAACGTGGGAGTACCCATCTCCTCAGCAGTTCTATAATGCACTGGTAAGAAAAGGTTTGGATACGTCCCCTGAGCATATTGAGACGGTGGTGGAAATACACAATTTTTTGAATGAGAGAGCTTGGGGAGAAGTGTTAAAGTGGGAGAGGAGGATTGCACAGTGAGTTTTATTCTTGCTATGTCGATTACGATTATTGATTTTTTTTTACCTCTCAGGGTGGGTGACGAGGAGCCGCATCTTGCTCGCTTTAAGGGACGTCCAGGCGAGATGTCGCCCAAGGCAAGGTTCTGGATGCTGGCTGGCTGGCTGCTTCCTTCTAGATTCAAGTAGCTTTGTCCCTGCTATGTGTTTACTGAATACTGACATCAGTATCACAGCACTGAACCTCCGTTCGATCGTCATGATTGGATAGTACGTCGTCCGCGCGATGGAACAGAGGTCCGCTATGTCATCGACTACTACTCTGCACCGTCTACTTCTAACGGAGATCCCGGTTTCGCATTGGATGTCCGACCTGCTCTTGACTCGTTGGAAAGTATCCAGCAGCGTGTAGCGGTGGGTATGGATGACGTATGGGAGGGGCTTCGGGAGAGGGGATGGGGAAAGAGTGAACGGGGAGGTACATAACAGGCAAGGCCATGGGATAGTCTTGAGCATGCACACTCTATTCCCAATGCTGGATCAGTCGTCCGACTGTCGGTATTTATGTTGCTTTGAGTAAGCTAATGAACACACCTCTCGCATTATACACTAATATGATAGACTCGTTGGGAAGCCATACCGTTGTTGACACAATTATCTTCAGCACCTTGATGTGGATGCCATTTCTGTTGAGCTGGGTGGCTATTTAATGAGTTAATGTTGCCTTTCTTATCTCGCAGGCCAATTAGACGCTATTTGACTAACATTTGTGCTGAAACAGCTTTCAGCAGAACGGTAGTGAAAATAAGCAGATCACGTAGTAAACTCGTGACTGTGATGGCGCGGCTCTGCCATTCGAGTGACTCAGCCGTTTTGTCCGTACGGACGTAGGGTAAGTACAGATCAAACCACAACTTACGAGCCTAAGTCCGAGTGCGTAATATTCTGTTAGCAGTATTTATAAAACTGCCCATTGGTTAGCTACTGATACGCCGAGTACTTGCATGCAGGATAGTCATCCGAGTCGAAATCATGGCCTGCAAGTGTCTGCAAGCGACTCGACTTGCCGCAGCGGCCCGCAGGCTCGCAAAGGTTTGACCGGGGAGCTGTTCTTTTCAATCTTCAGCTATTTTGTAGGTTTGTGGAGAGTTATCAGATAAACGAACATGATATCTCCGTCTAACCTTCTACTGCTATTTTGCCGTGCTGCGCTGGTATAATAAGATCTTATTCAAGAAGTCAGGATCATTTACGAGATTTCCAGCACTCGCATTCGGACAAGAGGTAGGATCGATTTGTTCCATCAGCGGAGCCATCTCACCAATAACGGATCTACAGATCTGGGCAAGTAAAGTCCCACATCAGAATATTATAGGTGTGCTACAGCAGAATAATAAACGCTGTGTGCCTTTGCGAGTCCAACGAGTTAGCTCTGTGCTAATTAATCTTCCACAAACAGCCTCATTTTGGTGCATGTGTCTCGCACATTTTTGTCCTTCTCCTGACCGGCAGCATACAATAGGTATTTCTTCAACTTTGTTTAAAGACGCAGTAATTATTTGCATTGATCTCTGCAATTCCCGTTTGAACATCTGCATTTTGTTGACCGATTGCCTTGTTCAGTATAATGGGGTTGACTCACGGGGTTTTCAGGCGATTGTTATGAGTGCCCTACAGACTTGGCTTCGTGAATGCTCTTCTGCGCAGCACAAGCCACGAACTAGCTCAGGTTCTGATAACCAGAAACGTAAGAGAAAAAACACAGCTATCCAACTTATCGCTTCAACAGGTCAATCAATAATGCGTAGCTTGATGTAGGAGCTAGTGTCGTGCAATACATACGCCGTGTAGGATAAAGCACCGGAGGACGGTGCGACTGACGAAATGTCACCATTAAATCGTTATTTACTAGGGTGTTGTGCACGAACAGCTTCGCAGTGTGGGACTGAGAAGATAAGTGAACGAAAAAAGGGCCTGGCCGGGAATTGAACCCGGGACCTCCTCGAATTTGGATGAACCCTAACAAGGAATCATACTACTAGACCACCAGGCCGATAAAACCCTTGGCTTACTAAACCATCATCATCGTGCAAGTTCCAAATTGGTCACTACTGGTACTGACGCGTCCCTTCGCGTTCATCTGATTCTTAAGGACCGACATCATCACCTAGCACAATGGACCAACGAAGAAAGGATGCTCTCAAGAGCTACCGGGATGTAAGTCAGCTGCCTTTCTTCCGCTTCTGCTGATTTCAGCTCTGTTATAGAAAATGCAGAGTCACGAGAACTCGAGCCAGAGTCTCAAGAACTGTTAGTGTTTGTCTGTCAAATCTGAGTATTCGAAGCTTTCTAACGTTTGTTGTCATACAGTGCGGTTTTCGTTGAAAGATCTTGAGACTGAATACGCGAAGACCGAGGATGACATCAAGGCCGTGCAGTCCGTTGGGCAAATCATCGGAGAGGTTATGAAACAACTAGATGACGAACGATGTCAGTCGCACTAAGTTTCATCATCTGTTGGGACGCTCAATCACTGCATAGTCATTGTAAAGGCATCATCAGGACCTCGATATGTTGTCTCTTACCGCCCTGCCCTACCAGCAGACAAACTCAAGACAGGCACACGGGTTTCTCTTGATATGACCACCCTCACAATTATGCGTATTCTGCCAAGAGAAGTGGATCCTATGGTTTACAAGATGAGCCTGGAAGATCCTGGAGGTGCATCGTTTGCGGGTATCGGTGGCTTGGGTGAGCAGGTACGAGAGCTGCGTGAGGTATGTCTGCTATGCTTTCTTCTCGCTGCTTCGTGCTTCATATCATCCAGGTGATCGAGCTACCGCTACTCAGCCCAGAGCTTTTCCTCCGGGTTGGTATCAAGCCTCCCAAGGGTGTCCTCTTATACGGTCCCCCAGGGACGGGCAAAACCCTCCTTGCTCGTGCTGTTGCAGCTACTCTCCAGACCAATTTCCTCAAGGTAGTATCTTCTGCTATCGTCGACAAGTATATTGGGGAGAGCGCACGAGTCGTGCGTGAGATGTTTGGATATGCAAGGGACCACGAGCCCTGTGTAATATTCATGGACGAAATCGATGCCATCGGTGGAAGGCGGTTTTCGGAGGGTACCAGTGCGGACCGTGAGATTCAGAGAACATTGATGGAGGTCGATATCTGTTCCTCACTTTCTTTGTGGGATCGAACTCACTTTTTCACAGCTATTGAACCAAATGGATGGCTTTGACTCCCTAGGGCGGACAAAACTCATCATGGCAACCAATCGGCCAGACACTCTTGACCCTGCTCTCCTGCGTCCTGGTCGACTAGACCGGAAGATCGAAATTCCTCTACCGAATGAACAGGCACGACTAGAGATTTTGAAGATCCATGCACAACCCGTGAACAAGAGCGGATATATTGATTATGAAGCAATCGTGAAGGTGCGTTCTATTGATGCATCTAGTATTCATCTCACCCGGCTTGCAGCTCACGGATGCGTTCAATGGTGCTGACCTGCGGAATGTGGTGACAGAAGCAGGCATGTTCGCTATTAGGGACGACCGGTGAGTCCCAGCTTGTCATGACAATAATTTATTTCGCTCATCCCCGCAAAGAGAATATATCGTTCAAGAAGATCTCACCAAAGCCGCACGGAAGGTCAGCGATGCTAAAAAGCACGAGAGTGAGTCCAGGCTCTTTGTAGCTCGTCACATTTTCTTAAGCAATTTACAGCCAAGTTGGAGTATTCGGCATAGACCCACATGTAATATACCGCCTGCACTGTATTTCATTTTTATTTTGCATTCGAGGTTTATCCACGACTAAGAAACGAAATAATCCAAGAGGTCCATTAACGTCACCTTATTATAGTCTACACACTTCCTCGTCGTTGAATATCGTCCGTGGGTGGTTCGAGTGGAGAGATTGGTTAAGTAGGAGAGGTATGATAGGACTCAGAATCGGAAAAGCCCCTTCTTTTTCTTCTTCTCTTCCTTCTCTACCGTGCCCGAGCCGATCAGCGACCCCGATGACGTCGAGTATGATGACGGTGTCTTCACAAGCTTGCTGGCGGAATGTTTTGAATCCTTCGGCACAGGCATTGTAGCACGTTGAGGTGCAGGAGGATCTGGGGTGAAGTACTTCTCATCATAATACTCTTGGTATGAGTGATGTGCTCCTGCCAGTGAGACACCATTTGGCACAGCACGTGAGCCGACCCCTGCGATCTCAATGACTTTCAGATCATCAACGAAGTTACGAGGCGTAATAGCGTGTGTCGAGCCTACACATCGTAAACTTTCAGTAACCTCAAGAGCTCTTGACGAGACAAACGCCATACCTATGTAGATATCCTTGTTTAGCGACGTCGACAACGAATATGCTTCTCGAATCTCCGAGTAAGTCATCCCGCCGACAACAAACACAATAACACGTTGCTTGCTCTCCGCAAGAGCATTCGGCCGAACAGCCTTGTGCCAGCTAGGCTTCGCACTGCGTAGGGATGTGGTTTGGGGTGTTGTCTGTTTAAGACTTGCAGCCGGCGACAGAACTATTGGGGAATCTTTGACATAGGGGAAGAGCGCGGAGTCTAATTTATTGGCAGAGTGTTCCTAGGATATAGTAATCAGCACAGAGCAGCGAGGTGCAAGAGTGTTCGTACTTCTATGACTGTCCGAAGCAGAGGTCGGTACCGGGAGAGCTCGTACTCGTCATCACCGGATGTCTTTTGCTTGAGCTTCTTCTTGGTATCCTTGTCTGCAGGCCCCTATTTTGTGCAACCATGAGTGTCATAATAAATTGCACTTGCCACGCGCGTACCCTGCTTATACGAACACCGAGATGGACCAACGAATTGACGGCGTCCTGATCAGCCATGCTCAGCCGTGCATGTTGATACAATCGTCGGAGATCCTCGCCTGGAACACCATCACGGTATTGGATGTAAAGCGCGACCATGCGCACTTTGTTGGCATTTCTGTGCATGACTATCAGCTCGACTAACCAAAAATGGTTATATGACTACTAACATGACCTCCTGGCTATCCAACAAAGGCACCATTTCCTCAACAAGAGTCTTCGGTGTCTTCCCCTCTGCGGTGAGTCCAGTAGCGCAACACTGGATCGCGTTAGCTTTATCCATCGAAAGAATGTGTCACAGATACCTGCTCAACGTTGGCCACCAGCGGTAGTTTGTGCTTCTCAAACAGGTTCATACAATCCTGTGCCATGTTCAGATGCAACGAGAACTTGATAATCATCAGAAGATTAGTATCATCGATACATGTAGGCACACGCATATACCCACCTTTTCTCTCTGCTCTTGATACTGAGGCAAATTTGCAAGCATATCCTTCATGTCATTAAGACTGGCAGCACCCTCCCCCTTAAACCCTGCGTTCTCTTCCATAAACTTGTTAAAATCCGCCATGAGTTTGTCAATCGCTTCACGCATGTGCATGTGGCGGACAGTGGTCCATACTGAGTCAGAATCGGAAAGGGTGGCGATCTTGTCTTCGTAAGATCCGACCGATGACTGGAACTTGTACCTACGGGTAAAACTGTTAGAGAAGTTTCGCGCTAGCATGCACAGACGGACATGTATTTTGTACCGTCGTCTATCTGCAGCAGATCGTTACACATAGCCTGATATGTGAACTCGTGAATGAAAGGCGCAATGGTATCCATAGATCGGTCCGTGATTATGAGCGTACCGCGGGGTCGGGGAGGATCAGAAGCTTTCTAGCGTCGTCAATCACAATATTTTAATAAGTCATTCAAAGTCGACAGGTAACCTGAGTTGAGAACTCACAGGGAACTCCGGATTGATCCGCTTGTACTCATCCAGGTTCTGCTGGACCATGAACGCAAGCAACTTCGTAACGAAGTCCGTGTCGGCAACCTCGTACGCGCGTGCGGCGTCTCCACGAGCCAGATTGGTTCGCCATCGACCACTGCCCTCAGGAGGTGGAGGAGCGCGCGTTTGGTCATTGGGTTTGAGGGGACCAAGGGGTGTATGATGAGTTGGCATGTAATACCGAACGTAGGGGAATTCATTGAGGGTGATGCAGATGTTTGCTATCTGTAAATAATTGAGCTCATAAACAGGTACCTGCATTTGAATGCATACAGTTTTGCTGACAAACCGCAGCTCCTCCTCAAGTTTCGATCGTGCCGACTTAAATGCAGCTTCATTTCGCGGCGGGCTATAAATGTTAAAGAACAGTCCTGGTGACTGAATAGAGAAAGTTTGCGCCTCAGTCGCTGCATATGGAGGCATCCTAATCAACATCAAGCTTCGTCGTGAGTGGCCTCCGCACAAAACTCACCCCAAAAGTTGATAAACAGATCCTGCAATCCTTTGAGATGCGGTTCAGCAGGGGATGTCGTCAAGTGCTCAAATAAGGATTCCGACAACCCTAAATCACACGCCCGTCCTCAACCGATGCAGCTGACGCGGAAGTCGGGTGAGAAAGCGTACCGTCAACGAAGAATAAATGAGCCCCAAGATACTGCTGGCGGCCGTCACTAAAGTCTTTGATGATACGATTGACATTCTGTGTAGTCGGCATGAGTAGATAGATTGCCTCAAACTGCTGGGGTTCCCGGTGACTGGATATTGACTCGATCACTGACCCATATAGCTGTCAGTGTTAATTGTGTTATCCGACCGACAAGGGCTCACAAGTAACGTTCTCCTCAAGGATATCGAATTGTTTGAGAACTGACCCTAGCAGCTTCTGCGAGTGTTCGTCCACCACAAGGATTTTCCATCGTCCAGGGGGATTCACGGATCTGATCGCCTGAAGAAATTCTGCGAATACAATATGTACATTAGCGCTCGCTGGCTTATGAGAGAGCAGCGCGCATACTTGAACGAACAGCAGTGATGAGTGAGGCCATGAATCGATATGGCTGGCGGCAACCAGTTAACTGTGCTCTGGATCCAAGCCTTATTATCGGCTATCACCGTAAGTACTATCTTTATCCGCCAGCACAATCCCTTTCATTTGTCAGAGGTACGCCGAAGTAATTTATTGCTCTCTGCAGAGTCATTTGTCCCAAACCTCACACAAAATTACAACGTATCGAACAGAGAAAACGGGGTACTTGGAATCCGATTAGACAGCAGCATCCACAAAACATACTTGTCCGCAAAGGGGGCGAAATATATATACAACTGCCATACGTCGAAATCATCGTCTAGATTAGTATCAAGCTTGCGTAAATGGTATGTCCGTCAGATCACATGAAGAGGGAGCCGCCAGCAGCCAATAATGAAGCGACGACCATAGATATAGGCATTATAGCATTCGATAGAGCACCAGAAGTCGTGCCGGTGCTACTCTTCCCACCTGAGCCACTAGGGACCGACGAGTCACCGCTAGTGCTGTTCGGGTAGGGGAAGCTCGTATTTTGGTTGCTCTCACGATACAGGTTCGTGCTTGGGATGCCGTTGCAGTGACCAATCGAGTCAAGCTACATAACAGGGATCAGATAATTATCCACACATCAGGGAAATCACGAACAGTCAGCGTGGGGGTAAAGTTCATGGCAGCAGGCAGCGTATAACCGATAGCAAGATCGACAGTTTGTGCGTATAAGTCGTGCTCCAGAACAACAAATCTAGGGGAAATTTAGTGAAGTCAAACGAAAGTAACCCAAATTGTACCTACCCAGTGTTCAGCATAGTTGCGTTGGATAGAATGGCTTCAAAAGTGGCAAAGGACTGAGAACCTGTGACCACACCACCAGGAACCTTCCAGTCTATTGTCGATTAAGATAAATCTGACGTCGAGATCCAAGCATAAAATTGGGATAGCTGACCGTTGGTATCGAACGTTGCACCAGTACCAGTGCTAGTCCAGATAACGGGGACCATACCCATTGCCAGGGAAATGGCACGAACGCGATCGTCAATGTCGCCGTAAGGGGGACGCATCAATGTGGGAGTAACACCAATGACGTCCTTGATAGCTTTACGTGCCCAACCCAGCTCGGCTACGACTTGTTCAGTAGTAAGCATGGTAAGAGGCTATTGCGCAATTAACTATAGACACAGGATTGATTTACCACACGTACGCGATGCGACCAGGTGTGGACAGCGATTTCGTGCCCAGCCATATACTCTTCCACAAGAACTTGAGGACGCTCAACGATACGAGAACCAATAACGAAGAACGTCGAGGTCATGTTCTTGGAAGCCAAGTAGTCAAGAAGCTCCCTGTCGATCAATGAGGAAATTACGGTCAAGAATGTCAAAAGGAACACACTGAGCTGTTCAAAAACATGAATTAATTAATGTGCAATGCCAGAAAAATATACGTACTATAGAAACCTGGGCCGTCGTCAAAGCTGACGCCCCATGTCAACTTGTTCGGACAAGCGGTGATATCGGTAACACGGGTATAACCACCGCAAGTCCACCAACCACGACTAGCAGCTTGCGCAGCGGCAGCTGGGTCGCCTACGCAAGTGCCATCTGCGGTAGGATCGAGATCGGGTATATTGAAACCATTGAGTTCTTGCATCCATTCGGAGACCTCGTCAGAATCTGCGTAATGATGATATGATGCTTCATAACACATCGTAATTTTTACAACACACCAGTAGGTGCAATCTGGTCCTGAGGAGGCCAATTTGCAGCTTGAAATACGACTATTTACAATAACGTGAGGACCAAAAATGCGAGGGTAAGAAAACTTACATGGAGTAGGCAAAACTGGAGCACCGGAAATTAAAGGTGTGGCACCTGCAGAATAGGTAGCAGAGATGGGGACGGTTGAAGGGGTCGCCATGCCGGAAGTAATATTAACAAGCGGAGGAATAGTGGTGCCAACGGGCGTGGTTGGCACGGGTGAACCCAAGGCTGATGTAGTCGATGAAGTAAAGGTCGTTGTTGGGGCACCGGATGATAAGGAGCTCGAAGTAAGAGAGCTCGAAGTAACAGAACTCGAACCAACAACGGCGCCGGCATTCTGTTTCTTTGCGAGACGAACGTGACGTTCGGGAGTGGCATTGGCGGCCCCGAGAAGGGATAAAAGAGCGACGAAAGCTTGCAGCTGCATGACGAAACGGGCCTGGCCAAGACAAAGTCAAAAGAGTGACGGGAGGGACAAGGATTGGTCTTGAGAGAAAGCGAGAAAAATAATATAAAAGAAATACTCGGCCATCTAAAAATGGTAATAACGTCGTGCCTGGAAACGGGTATATTATGCAAATTGCATGTATATCAAATTCATTGGTTGAACCAAGGTTGAACTACAGAAATGTAATAGAAATATATGCTATGAGGGTACTAGTATCACGAATTAACAGACAAAATCACTACAGATGATACTCATATAACATATCTGAATATCACAACGTGCGCAAAACAAAAATACCTACAGTCATCGCGATGATGCCAACGACGCCGTATCACAAATAACATGTGATCCCACAGTCATTCGTAGTGCCAACACACGGTCGTCAGAGACCATCAAGATCTCGTCGCGCCCTGGTGGTATGCAGCGTGAATTTTGAGACTGAGGGGAATGGGCAGGTGAGCCGTATCCTTGTCCGTATACTGACGACTGCCCATAAAATGATGGAGTCGGCTGCTGATATGGACCATATACCTGCTGCCCGTAGTATTGGTTTTGCTGCGCATTGCCTGAATGCGTCGCCGACGGTGGCATGTCAGCGAATAAAAGACGAAGGTTATTTCCCTGAATGACTTGCGACAGGAGACCCGTTTCGACATGCCGTATTTCCACGAACGTAGGTTCAAACGCTAAAACATATGGGAAACGAAGGGCTGATTGGACTAGTTAGTGCCGGTCCAACGTACTTGGGCCTGAACATACCGAAACCAGTAGGGGACCCCTCCCAGTGCACCATGAAATCTTGTCGAGACCGCCAACCATTCTTATTCACATAGAATGCGAATTCTAGGGAGCAGTAAGTCATTTGCGGGCAGAGCGACGTTCCGGCCACTTACCATCATAACAAAGGAGAAACTCATTGTCTACCCGGTAGATAGCCATCGGCCGAAGATTTTCTCTCTTCCGTACAAAGTCAAGGGAAGCGTCGGCTGGATCGAGAAGTCCCTGGGTATCAAGACTCTCGAGGTCGACAATCTCGAACCCTTTCGTGCACCCTACACAAAGCTTCGTTTTCAAGAAGTGGATTGAACTCGACTCTACAGGAATGTAGAATTCCTACGGCAGAATGAGCTACCTGGACACAATACACATGAGAAAACTTACTCGGAACGCCTTCAGCGTATCATTCCCGCCTTGCAAAATCTTACGGAATGTCGGTTTACTCCTTCCACGAATGTTCTGGTCAATTGGCTCCAATGTCTTGATCGTGCTAGACAGCGGACTCGATTTGACGATACAAACGAGGACTTTTCCCAAGCAAATGCCAGCTTTGAAGAACGTCGTGTGCGACGATATCTTCTTTGCCCGCTTCAAGCCAGACATCGGGTCCATGGGGTCGAGAGCATCCAGTGGGAATGTGACGACTTGTCGTTCTAGAACAAAGCCTGTAAACAAAATGCTACGCGGAACTGATAAATACTGACCAGAAAGTACTATGAGCAATTGAAACTCTTCAAGGACATCGACTTGAGAGACATCCAGCAGAGCCAGCACTTTTACCGGCTCCCTGTTTGGATGATTCAAATCCGACAGATAGATTCCGTCATCCGTCCCATACACGATTCTCCTTCCGTACGCTACACTCATCAATACCTTCTCCGCGGAGTATGCACCAGAATCACTCACCAAACGGTGCAGCGCAATTCACCCTATTCTGTCCGAGGAAGAAGCCCTCGCACAAAGTGATTGTCTCAAACACTGCGCTCCGCTCACGGAGAGACTCCTGTTGCTTCGTGATGGTTTCGACCCACTTGCGGTGGTTTACAAATGTGCTCGCCCAAAGCGTCATCTGGTAGTACTTGCGCCCCAGATGTATGAACGTGATGGCGAATCCACCTTTACCATCGACTTTAATTGGAATGGCAGGCGCGTACGGTGTACCACGGCTGAAACTCGGTTTCTTCGTGAGCGTTTTATGCCCCTGACGAGCGTTGGCAGGACGATTGGAGTTATTGGATTCATCTGTAACATGCACGAAGAGGAGCTCGAGGGGAATTGGCTGCAGTGCGGATAAGGCTGAGAAGCAGGCATTCACTATAGGATTCAGGCACTTACTCGTCGATAGACCTTGAATTGTTCGTGTTTGCTCTTCTGCTTCACCATCAGTAGAGCATGGTCAAAGAGGTACACGAGTAGGTCTCCGCTGTCCCCTTGCCCGCCACCTCTCTTATTCAGAGCACCCTTGTACACGAGTTCACGACCAGGGTCTTGCAGCTTCAAGTCCTATCGAACATTGTCAGTAACACATCATGATGACAAAGCGGATACATACTACTTGCTCCCCTGGCCTGTACACGAGCTGCTGGTCGAGCTGTAGAAGGTTGAAGCGGTTCTCTGTCTTGCCCGTCTCTACGTTCACCTTCCCTAGGAACTCGCGGACCATGATGACCACCTGGGCAAGCGTTTGTTTGTCTGGGTTATCATCAGGCGTATGCTTCAAGACTGCCTCCAGAAGTAATGGATATCGAGCTAATCGCGTGGTTGGTTTCGTCAAGTATCCATTGAGCTCAAGCTTGCGCGACTCTGGCAATCTTTCCGTAGTCTAAAACCACATCAGCTACCAGAAAGGACTACGATGGTAAAGTCGACTCACTTCCACAAACTGTGCAAACGCCGGATTGGAACTCTTCTCCTTTTCGAACTCATACTTTCCATACAGTTGGTGTGCACCGTAGCTTACGAAGGGCGCGAAATGCGGTACAGAATCAAGAAGGATGTCCCCGATGCGCTCCACGACAGCATACGACTTTTGTCGCTTGTTGAGCGCATCTCGAAGGCGGGTATTTACTGCGATGATTTCATGGATGTTCCAGAAGACTTGTGTGATGAAGTCCGTACGACGTTCGGCAGGGATGATGTCACTGTCTTTCAGCCCATTTATCCAGACCTGTGCAGAAGATTAGTTCACAAGTGGTAACATAAAGTACCAAGACACACATCGCGAAGGTATTCCATGTCGCGGACAAAGTCACGTTCTGTGTATATGACTTCGTTAATAGCTTCCTGGCGCCTTTTCTCGGCGTCGGAGACACTGTTGACGACCTCTTGCGGGACGGAGTGTATCCATAGTGTACCAGGTTCCTGCCCAGATGGAACGTAATTAGCACTGAGGAAAGGATGACTATATCACACGCACCACGAAGTCACCCAAGCTCTCCCTCGAGATCTGCTTCTTGAGCCCAGGCTGTGGCTTCATGTTTAGTCGTGACTGCTGCTCAAGCCTCCTGGGGCACGCTATACTATAACATAGCTGATCTCGTGTACACGTCGGGGAGTAGCAGTCCGTAAGAAGCGTGAAAACGCCCGAAGGAAGGGGCATCTCATCGATACTCTCCGATCCCTGGGGCCCACGCGGATCAGGGATCTCAACAATAGGTGAAGCGTCCTTCTCCTGTGTGTCACCATGCGAGTCGGTCGATCCCTGTCCAAAAGTCCCCGATCCACAGTCTTGAGGGCGAGGCGATGGCCGCTCCGGTTTCAAATCACCATCATCATCCCTGTCCCCAAAGTTTGTCTGCAGCTCACCGCTCACGAAAGGGCTTAATTTCGTGCGGAACTGGTACAGCTCTGCAGCACTATCCCTGAGCCGATGGTCATAGGTGACATCATGGAAAAACTTTTGCGCGTCGAGGGCACGACCAAGAAGTAGTGCGAGATTGCGGTCGGTAGTCTTGATTATATATGAGATCTTGTCGACCGCCTCACGACCATCGAAGGCATCCTTGTATGTGAGACCGTCCTTAATACGGTCCTGGAGGTTGATGCGTTCACGAAAAGCCTCCGCCACGCGGGAGAGGAGTGCAGGGTATACGATGGGTGTTCGGCGAGGGGGTCGTGCGGAGGTGGTGGGGCTGTTGCGACCCTCAGCAGCCATAAATGAGTTCGGGGCGCGAGAGCCACGATCGATCATAGTGCGGACGCTGCCCGAAGCAGCTGACATGGACATGGATCGGTCTTGTTGGGTGCGGTCACGACGAAAGGCAGCACCAGGCATCGTACGGACAGAGTCTGATGATCGACGACTGGTGGAAGCGGCAGCATGGGAAGATGAAGCAGGGGAAGTGTTGATGAGGGAACTACGAGTGGACATGAGAGTGGTGTCGAGTTGAAGGGGTTGTGGTCGTGAACTGGCAGATGAATTGCTCTGATGAGATACAATGGAAAGAGGGCTTGCTTGTCGATATTGCTGTGCCCTTGGGAGGGGAGCCATTGCTTTGGAAGGGGGACATTATGAGCTCATTGTGCAATGTGACGAGATATGGGAGAGTGGAACCCACGTGTACATTCTCTTGTATTTGCACCCGTGTTTGGAATGGCCCATGGCAATTCACTTGTGGACTCTTCTGGACCTCCGTGATCGTCAGTGCTAAAATCGATACTGAAGCGAGTATCCTCGAGGTCAAGATTGACGCCCAGACGGGGCACATCGTTAGAGACACGATGATGGTTGCCGTTCAAAGAGGGTTCCCTTGCGGAATTGGCCTGCTCGTTGGGCTGCTGTTGATTGGTAGGACTATTACGGTAGACTTGAGCCTGATAAGCCTGTGCAGGGGTGAGGCCTGCTCTCGTAAGAGCCTCGAGGGATTCATCAGGCGGATCGTCTGGTAGCGGCGAGATAATACCAGCAGCATGGGGTGAACTGACGACAGATCTAGCTCGACCATGAATCATGGGAGGCGCCAGAGTGTGTGGACGTGTGTGCTGAGCATCATGGTGGTGTGCAGGCAGTTGTTGCTGGGATGCAGCTGTATGTGGATATGACTGCCTGTATGGCGACTGCAGGTGCTGTTGAGGGTGTTGCGGTAAGTGATTTGGATAGTAATTTTGACGTTGGGATTGTGATGTCCTCCTGTCATGATGGTAGTGTGCGGGGTATGGTTGGTTGTGGTATTGGGCGCCATGCACAGGCATGCCGTGTATTGACTGTGCATATTGCAGCTGCTGCGCAGCAGGCTGGCCGGGATGGTGTCCTGCCTGGTGGTGAGAAGCGGATGGCCGACCGAAGATGGACTCGTATGCCTCATTTCGCTTGTCTGGCTGGCGTGGCCCAGCTGGCCTGTCCATCGCGCCGGTATCTGAAAAATCAGTGTTCTAGGGCAATCGTAGACAGTTGGTAAACAAGAGAGTTATCGTCACGTACGGGTCGCTGGTGCTGGCGTTGGCTGCGTGGTAGAGATCACACAAGACTCAGTTTTCGGCCTGTAGTTGGACCAAGTTTGGTTATCGCCCGCTGATTCGCTCACACGTTCTTCCTCAGCGTTAACGACGGCGAAGACAATGTAACGATCGATGATGCGGCGGCGACCACCGCGGTAACTTCGTTGATGCACTGAATGTAGAAATACAAGTTACGGTCAAGATACAGTTTGATTTACGTAGAAGATATCGAAAACGTCATTGATAAATTCTCCACACGATTTCCCACTTGCATTGACAACACGGATCAGTCTTCCCGACACTGACACTCCCAACTCCACGCGACAAACATAGCCTCTTGACCACAACACCTTCGTTGAATTCGGCCCCGCCTTAAAAGCAAGGTTGCTCATGAACTTGCTCCACTCAAGAAGGAAGCTACTCGCTTCGAGGCCAAGGGTCTAACTAGGAACCGAAGGACAATTAGAACCATGGTTTCATTTTGCAGCCCGAGCGCTCGACCTGCATGCTCAAGGCTCGGTCTTTGCACATTCCTCGGACCGTCTCGTAATGACAGGTGTCAGCAGGTCAGAGCGTTCCCTGTTAGTAATTGGTGACCGTATCTGCTATCATCTTGCAGGTCTGAAAGAGAACTATTCCTGGGATAGACGCGCCACTATAAAAAAATTTCGCTTTTACACGCCCGGCGCTATCCACTGCCCAAGGAGAAGTAGAAGTCTCGTTCGCTCAGGTGCGCCTGCTGGATGCTGCGAGTTTTGGACCTACCATCCACCGCCGTGTAAAACTATGAAAAAAAGGATCGGACTAAACCACCTAAATGATGTTCCTGGGCTAGCACTTACCAAGCAAAAGCACATGCTACCAAACTGTCATCGAGGGCCCCGTAGGCTTGGCCTCACTGACTCACTGACTCAGGGCTAGACCGGGACTCGTTGCTTCACAGGAGTCCCGCCGGGAACCCAAACTCGGCTACTTGTAATAGAAGAAACGACTATTTTTCTTTATCGGTCTGCCTACTGTACTAAGAAGACAGCTGTAGAAAAGAGACTTCGCTTAGTACGCGGCGTTTACCTTGTCTATCGCGCGGGGCCGAGTAGAAACGATTCATTATTTTGCACACTTAATGATAACTCCTGGAGCTCGACATGGGGCAGGAGTTCACATCCTCGGGGCCAGAGGATTCGACTGGCCATCATTCATGGTCAGAGCTTCTCAGAGTTTCTCCCTGAATCCCATTGATATTCAAGGTCAGGAGTGACAAGCTTCTGCACGAGGACTTGCCTTGAATATTGACTTATTACAGGAAGAGCAGGGATGGTCAGGCATGCAATAATAACCTGGAGAGAAGCCTCTTGCAAGCTCGACTAAAGGAAAGGGCAGTTTGATTCACAAGCAATTGAAGCATTCAGCTTTAGGCTGGCACTATTCATGCACATCGCCAATTGAGAACTTCGTCCCGTCATCTTCCTCAGCGGTTCTTCTCAGGTCTTCCCCCAGCAGTCCTCTTACGCGAATATTGCTAGGCGGTGTGGTCTCTGAGCCACCTCGGATACTTCTGGGGTGAGCAGTCTATATCGCAAGAATCACGAGCAACTAACGTGGCGGGACTGTCTGAAAACGAGAAAGGTCAGGAACCACACGTTCGGAGGATGTTAAATGATAAAACATACCAGATTCTGAAGAGGAATACGTATCGACACCAGCGCTTTTGAGCTGCTTCAGACCATGCCCATCGGCGACTATGAGTCATCGTTGATGTGACTCCTGAAAGGATCTGCTTCACCGGATGACGTCCAATTCCTAGCGTATTGCCCGATTACGCATGGGATGTGTCAAACAACTTCGAGACCTCAATCAGGAATTCAGGAACGACAAACTGATCCTACCTGAAGAACAGTAATCTTATCTGCATCGGCGCACATCGGCCATGGCTAAGGCTACCTTACGCGCGCCTACAACCGGGCAGAGGGTCGAGTAAGTTTTGATAAGTCATATAGACTATAATGCCAGCTGACCTCAAGCACAAAAGGTGTATTAGCTGCACGCGCACTTGATAAGGGTGATCGATTGATCCTTGATACTTGCAAGAAGAACAAGAACCGCACCTACTGCGGATACTGTATTCTGATGTCTGACGTTCCATCATTCGCAACCTGGTGAACGGTTTGTTGGTCCTAGCCGCTTTTATGGGATTCCGGAATTGATTGCTCGTGACCGACGTGGAATTTCAGACGACCAACACCTGCTATTTAATTGGTTGTAACAGGCAAGTCAGAAAAATGTGATCATGTCCGAGTGTAGTAGTGTACAGTAAATCAAACAACCGATTGCGAACAAGTACATATATATATGTTATTCAGTCTGACACTTGTATCAGTGGCCCAGGGCCCTCACATCCACGTGCCCAAATCCTTTCGCGATCCAAACAAAGTACACACAACTTGCGAGAACAGGACAGTGGTAGTGGAATAAATGGAATAGTGTCCTCCTGAGTCTCCATAAACGTCCTGATTTCCTTGAGTGTCCAATGGTCCGGCAGGAGAGAAGCGGGGAACGTGACCAGCTCTGCCCATATCGCCTTTGCGCTAGACGCAGGGGCACATTGAGTGACCGGAGGTTCCCTGTGCGGAATGAGCATCGAAAATGTCTGAAGTTTCTTGAAAGGAGCCCGTGCCATCCACACAGGCACTCTGTAGGGTTCAGAGTCTAGAGGACTAATGTTGCTGGCGCAAGTGCCCATGAAGTGTCGATGCATTTCGTAGGACGAGGAAGTGAGTAAGGTAAAGTGTTGAATGGAAGCGAGGAAAGTATATCCATGGATAGTCCCCATGAAGGGCCACCATTGATAATTGATACTACCAGATAGTGTTAAACTTTTCGTGCTCCAAGGAAACAGGGAATTTCTGTGGTTGACATTCGAGTTGACATTGGAGTTACACGCATATCTGAGGCAGCCTAAAAGCACGTCCAGACTTGCAAATTCGATCGCGAGGGAGGGTACGGCAAGGATCACCGGAGCCAGTAGGCTGACATCTGATTCTGATTCAGGCTTAGCAGTAGAAGGGGTAACGCTGTTAATGAAGGAAGGTTTTATGTCTCGCAAAGGCCCATAAAATTCTCCGATCCACATCCTGTGCACGCAAGATGCGTAATCAAGAATTAGATCATCCTGTTGTTGATGGAGGTATGTTTTCTGCATACGTAGAGCCCGTATGAAAGCTGTTACGTGGCGAGCTCCTGGCAATAATACTGTGTGCAGAAGTTCTGGCATCACAGTGCGCCTGACCATTCTAGAGACGCGAGATAGTGAAAGGGCAGATGAGTATGGATTTTTGGTAGCATAAGTGTCGGGTTGAGTAAAAGTTGCTTGAGCAACATATTTGAATATGAGAAGGACGAGCTCAGTTGGGAGGTCGCTAAATCTAGATGAGATGGGAGTACTTTCCATGATGTGTGAGTAAGAGACAGCTGATTTGACGCCTTTAATACTCACCTCATGAATTGTGGCATTATCCACAGCAGTGGAGTTGCATTGTGTGTGGGACCACAAGCTCTGTCCCGATACTAGTCCATAGCTTATTCCTTTTCGTCCGATGTGTTTTGGGTCTGTGGATGCTAGAAATTACTAGGGCCACTCCCATCATAGGAACAATGCGAGTGTGGCACGAATCATACTAAGAGAGTTGATCGATGTTCGCTATGGTTGTATTTGATGAGGGGAGACACGACAGAATGAGGTAAGCATTGACAACAAAGCATCGAGACAGCAATTGGTACCTGTACAAAGGCCTACAACCATAAAGTAGGCGGCGCCACATCATGAGGACCAACTTGAGGTTCCGTGTTCGGTTGCTTACAACGCCCGTAGAACGTGTTCATACTAAATCAGAGAGAGAAATTTTCATCGACAATATGATTTGGTACCTCTGTGAGTTGTGCGTACGTGGGCAGATACTAGGGAGGAAGAGAGTTAGCCAAAATAGATTTTGCGAGGCTGTGTCAGCATTGGCATATCGGTAGGGATGTTCGGCGCAATGGTTTAGAACTTCGTTATACAAATCCACCCTTAGAAGGGCTTAAAACTATGGCTCACCGTCTGGCAGTCTTTCAATACAACTTGAAGATGGTGAGCCAGCGTTGAATAGACGACACCTCTAATAGCATCTGCGCCGGAGGTCAGGATGGCGAAAACGCCTTGGCCTAAACGCTTCAGGCCCGCGTACATCGATTGGGATAATGATATGCGGCAAGGCCCATCGGAAAAGTTGTAAGTAGGATTCAAGTTGATCAATTTAGAGCCTCTTGCGGGGTGCTACTTATTAGGCACTTGATCCAAGAGAAATGAGGACATGATTAGTTCAACACTAGGAGTACTGAAGCCTGACCGTGACAGACTCGGATGCATGATGAAGATCAACTATAATTTCATAAAAAGGCTCCGGCTAACTTTCGACCGATTTGACAAAGTTCAAACACGTGAGCCGTAACAGCGACGCTCGTGATATTCGTCGATCAGACTCTCCGGGATACTTCAAATAAGTTGCATTGTGTTGCACTGGTACTTATTCCTCCAGCCTCATGCTTTCCAGGCTCCCTCCCTCCATAGTTCGTCAGAGACCTTTATTACTTAGAATGATCCATATGCCATCTCTCACCGGGCCACGTCCGGTTGACTGGAAAGCCGCTGCCCCTCCAATACCCAATTTCGTGCCCCAACGTGACGCTCTACCTCGTTTGCCAGTTCCAAGCCTCACTGCTACCCTCGAGCGACTGAAGACGTCATTGTTACCGTTGGCACATTCGGAAGCTGAATTCACTGATGCTGTTAAGAAGATCGACGCATTCGGTTCACACGCTGGGCCAGGGACCCAATTGCAGTCTCGTCTCCTGCAACGTGCAAGTGAACGCGAACATTGGCTGGAGGAGTGGTGGGATGATCTCGGCTATTTGGGCTATCGAGATTCGGTATGCTCAGCTCCACTACGCATGGCGCTATATTGACACGTGCACAAAGGTTGTGGTGAATGTTTCATATTACTGTGAGCTGTACAACAGTTCCTCATGTCTTCAGCCCTGACGGTTCATACACAGATGGCTTTGATGAGCAACCTGCCCACCTTCCGCAAAACCCTGCTGCTCGTGCTGCTGGCCTGGCACGTGGAGCCCTCATATTTCGGCAGAAGCTGTTGAGTGGTCAGGTGATCCCTGACGGAACAAAGGAGGGTCAGTTCTGTATGGACACGTATCGGTACGTGACGGAATATCAAAGTTGTTTTTATCTTTCAACCCCTCATGAAGATGGATGTTTGATTGCTGTCGTATACCTGGCCTCCACGGTCTCGACTGGAGTGTATCTAATGCGAATTACAAAGCAGATGAATTAGGCCATATCATTATTGTGAGGAGGAACAGGTTCTGGAAGCTCAAGGGTATCGTGAATGGGCAAATACTCAGCATGACTGAGCTGGAGAAGTGTGTCTATCCCGCTTTGCTGCTTGTACCACAAACTAACGTTCACTACAGACAAATCCAATACATCTATGACTCTACCACCGAAGAATACCCAGGAGTTGGTGTTTTGACTGCATCAAACCGTGATGTGTGGGCCAAGGTACATCCGATTATCTATGCGCATTCTTAGTGACACCCCCTGAAAAAATGTTAGGACCACGCCCACCTGGCCGCGAACCCACACAACGCCTCTATTTTGCATACAATACACTCATCTGCCTTCCTCATATCCCTGGACACTGACACGCCCTCCTCTCCCATTGATCATAGTCGCTCTCTCTGGCACGGTTCGCTCTCACCCCCTACATCGGATGCACCTGGTCTGAAGAACCGCTGGGTCGACAAACCTGTCGAGTTTATCGTTTTTGACAACGCACGTGCTGGTCTCCTGGGCGAGCATTCCGTTATGGATGGCACGCCTACTGCGCGTATGTGCGATGAGGTGCTCGACTGGCTCGCTGATCCTGCTTTTGACCTCGGGGCGCCCTCTGCGATTCCACTGCCGAAACCCGAACCATTAGATTTCGTGGTAGACGACACGACGCACACCGCAATCGACAAGGCGTCGAAAGCCGCATATAAGCTTGCCGATTCACAATCAATGTCATACCACCTCACATCCTATGGCAAGGCCGCCATCAAGGCGTTCCGTGTTTCCCCCGATTCATGGGCCCAGATGGTCATCCAACTGGCGTATGCCCGCTTCCTTCGTGCACGCGGGCTGAACAGGGAAGGAGGGACCTACGAGGCAGCAACTACACGCAGATACTGGAAAGGCCGGACGGAGACTATCAGAGTCGTCACCTCGCAATCGGATGCTTTTGTTTCGGCGATGGATGACCCTCGTGTCAGCTGTGAGAAGCGAAAACAGCTTTTTGATGCGGCTGTCAAAGCGCACATTACACTGGCGAAGGCAGCAGGGACTGGAGAAGGCGTGGATCGGCACATGCTGGGTGAGTCACTCTCGTCTTCTTGGAATGTGTCGTGCATGCTGACGAGCAAACTAGGATTGAAACTGTGCCTCAAAGAAGGCGAGTCGGTCCCAGAGCTTTACAACGACCCTTTGTACAAACGCTCCGGAAACTGGGTTCTGAGCACGAGTGCCATCTTCTCAGATCATTTTCCTGTGTATGGGTGGGGTGAAGTTGTACCGGAGGGTTTTGGGGTGGCATATATGACTGGATACGACGGTATGTTCGAGCTGAGAGTCTGTATTTCTGTGCCGAGTTTCACATTTATTCACACAGACCGCCTGCAATATACCGTCACCTCACGAAAGGAGATGCCAAACCAGGAGTTTACGGATGAGATTGCGAGGGCCGCAGTTGATCTATATGGTTTGCACGCTGGTCAACAAAGGTCTATGCTGTAACAACTTTTGTGTACTGCGTGCGGAGTTCTGCAGCACTACGGCGTCTGCTTTCCGAGTCATTTGATCATTAATTTGCTGCAGAATTCGTTTGTCCAAATCAATAGCGTGGTGAATTGATGCTTCAAGACAAATCCCCTATGAGCGAAATTACTAGAGCACCAATGGTGCGCGTGCTGTGAAGTTAGCGGAACTATGATATCATTAACGGTGCTTGCCCGACTCCCCGATTCCAAGATCTCATTTTATATATGTTGAATGCATTCCCAAATGGTGGCAGGAGGACTTCAGATGATGTGCATAAACGCGCAGACGGTCTGGATCGGATGATGGCGTCTAGAAGTCCATGATTCACATGACCTACCCCGTCAGCGACACACTCTTTGAAGTTAGACCCGAGAGTTTCGGCGAAGTTCCAGAAGGAAGAAACAAAATAGATTCTACCGCGATGGCAGAATAGATAAGAACGAACACAATCACAATCGGACGAGGCCCGCTAGTCCCGGAAAAGCCCCTCAGTGGCGCCTCGCAGACACAGGAGAATCGAAGAAAGCCGGAACTTGTGAACACATTAGGAAACTACGGAGGCGCCGTCCCCAGCGATATCCGATGAAGTGTGACGCTGAGTCACGAGGTTAAAAGATTTTCGAGCGTCGCAACTTGTTTAACCCCGATAAATCAATTTCAGCAGATGCTAAAGCGCTAAAGCTTAAAGGGCTATTTTTTTTGAAATATATAATTTGTCTTGGTACGAAGCAATTGTGACAACAATATTTGATGTCACAATGAAACTTATCAATTGAAACGCACCGATTGCTCATGTGAAAGGATACGAGAAGCGCTGCTGGTAATAGTACAGAGCTCTAGAAGTCACGGAGCTGTGGAAGCTTGCGAGCGCCGTGTGGAAATAACGTAACGCGCGCCTGCCATGGTCACATCAAGAAGGACTGAATCACCGTTATCTGTGGACGACCATAGCCCCTAATTTTAAATGTAGACTATTCCTAGTGCTTCAGCCTAACGCCCAGGCATGAGAACACATTCCCTAATATTTGACCAATGGTTGCACACAGGGATGGATGAAATAATTAAGTACGATTTTCTTTTAGTCGCGTGCATATGAAAAATTCCAGACATTGCTTTCTAAACAAAATGTCGGCATGACTACAGAGATAGCAAGAAAAGGTACACCGTTGATCAAAGGGAAGAGTATAAAATTATACACTACGAGAGAGACATCTGAAAGGATATTTGTATCCTAAGTACGAGACATATGCATGGGGTTTGTGCGGTAATTCAAAACAGCGCGCGAGTATCGGCAGTCAGTGAAGGCTACCTATATATTCCAAGAACGTTTAACCCTGAGACGCACAATAGTGATCTAGATAATGTCGAAAGCGAGCATAACAGCGTACAGAACAATGAATATCGTTTGTGAGTGAAGACTGAAACGGAAATAAACTTTCGGAGAATCTTTCCCTAGAATCCAAACAAGAGCAATTGCGAACGAGGAACTCGCCACAATGAATGGATTGTGGAGGAAGGCCATCATGACGACTGCTTGAACGACAGTTAAGAGTATCCGAGTCTTGAGCGGGGAATCTAGAAGAACGGGTATTGTTGGGACTGCAGTCTTCTTGTCCTCGTCGTAGTCGCGCACGTCTGCCAGGATCTTTGGAAGACCTTGAGTTGGAAGTATATTTACAAGAAGGAAGTTGTCTTACACAATGACAAGTGCGATTAACCGTCGACCAAATGACAGTCTCAAAGATCGTCCATGGAGGTGGGTTATAAGCCGATTGCGATGATACCTGCAGTGTCGAGTAAACAACGCAGAATACCCCACAACTGTCTTCAAGTTAAAACCGTAAACCATCAGGACGCGACAGTACATACCCTCGAATGATACCGCTAAATAGAGCCTTCACGCCAGGAATTCGTTTGATTATGAGTGGTTCGTTAGTTTGGGGTGAATCAGTTTTCAGTTCTTGATCGTGATTTGCCCCTATGAATTTCTTCAAGACTGCACTGATCCGCCAAAGCTCGATCGGCGTCGTCCACAGAAAGGCGGGGACGGTAAAAAATGCGGTGACGAGAGTCACTTTTGGTGGACTTTGACACAAGGCTACGGCAAGCAATGACGCATTGAACGCCATGAAGATACGGGCGAGGGGGGTAAGGCGCTTTACGACAGCCGCACCCGGAGTACCGATTTCAGCTTCTTGATCCTTCATGTGGTCCATCCCGATAGTAAGAACATCACATGTCGCGCATATAGCGATCTTTTAGGTTGTGTAATCAGAAAGACTGTGGAATCCACAAACGAAGGGCTTACCGGCCTCCAGTCGAACTGTCCAGCGATCTCGTAGGATAGGAGGGATGAAAGCACACCACTGCTGATCGCCACGATGATGGGCTGCAGGATCACAGAGCTAATGAAGGACGAAACTGTGGGCGTAGCCATTTTTGTTGAAGGTAGGCTGTCTGCTCTGCAAGTCCGATGAAAGGGTGTGCAACGAGTTGAAGTCTCGTAGCCTAGTAGGCGACCTTTTATCATCTCTAAGTAGGTTCTAAAATTGGATGACAACGTACATCACTTACAGCAGACAGAGGTCAAGACCTCCAGCACCGCTCGGTGATGATCGATCGCCTGACTGTTGTACCAGTCTGCAGCCTCGCTGCCTCCGGTTCGCCCCAATGCCTGATGTTTAATGAAAGGACCTCGAAAACTCACCGTGAATTTCTTGATGTGGTGATTCAGAAATCATTATTGTACGAGATAAGCTGTGATTGGCCTCGGTTCCGAAGAATCATCTCCTGTATGTCTATGAAAAGTTTCGGCTGTGAATGTTTGAATTCGATGGTTCGATAGGCGAAAACTCACTGGGCTGTTTTTGTGATAAGGCCTGGTCGATCCTAAAACTTAGATAAAAGAGGACGACACTCCATTGAGACTAGAGCCAGAACGTTCGGTTATCTGTGCCGGGTACTGGATTTACCGCACTTCTCCCCTTAAAGGATCATCTTGAATCTTTGATAGCCTGGGGCTGTCCCGCATTCTGATGGTCACTGAGGTCCAGCTGTCTTGTATCTGATCAATCCCTTGGTTACATTGCATCATCGTACGATCGTACATTCTGCACGGGCGAGTATGTTTGCCTGTTGTTCAAAAGTTTCGTCCTGTGTTTCTCAGACTATTAGTTCGGCACATATCAAGAATTAATTTGTCTTGACCCGAGCAGTACGCTGAAATTGCCGCACTCGATTCACGTTACCTCACTGAGTCGACCAAAAAAGTTACATCACGTGTGCATGTAGAAATGAAAAGTGTCCTGACTCCTCAGTGCCTCGAGGGGTAACTTGAATGGCGTCGGTGACAAGGAAGATGATTTCTTCTATTTTTGTGTCAGCGCCTGCGATACACATGGTGGGTAATTTTAGAACACCGTCTGGTCCTGCATCAGGAATAGCACAGCAATCAAACCAACTCATATCATGTGATCACGTTAGTTCGCCTCGCACGGGACCCGCGGGCTCGATTCATTTACATTATGAGTTCCGTTCAGCGCTTCAATTATTGGGCGCGCATCGGAAGTGACCAAAATGGTCGCTCGCGTCCGACGCGTTCTTCGGCTCTCTCACCTCACCCTCATCATTACGAAGAATCAGCGTGGCCATTCGTTAAATTTCGTTTCAATATTCAATATAGCCATGCGCTGCGAGACGCTCATTCCACCTCGGTGACCAATATAAGCGGAATTCGGCTTAAGTACTTCGCGTGCCTAGAATCTTACAGTGGGGAACATACTCTACAACTACAAGCTTCATACCGATAGACCAGAAGCTCAAAAATTCGCTTAGCCGTTTCTGTTTATTGTTGGAACGAGTGCATCAGACAGAAGCGCTCCGACCCGGAGTCACGCTAGTCATCATCATAACTAGAACAAAGCTGCTTAGCCTTTTTTTTTCCTGGTCTACATGGTATGAAGTTAACTATAAGTTACGCCTCGAGGAACAACTCATATGACCAGTACTATATATAGCACGTAACTCTAGTCTGGCTGCTCGATTCTAAAAGTTCGAGCTAGCACCATATCTACTAGTAGTACAAGCAGTTTTAAAGCACATCGTACTAAACCTCGCTACTAGTACTAGTAGTAATCCCTGGCCTCCAGCAGACCCAACCCTGATCTAAACGTATAATCAAGCGATTCCATTTTTGAGTGAGAGATAGTAAGAGGAAAAGAATTATCTGAAAGGCCGCGGCAGCAACAACGTTCTCCTCGACTTCCGTTTTCTCATTGACTGTCTACCTCCTGTATGTGTATATGCTAATTATATCGTAGCTACTAGCTCAGAACGTGGAATATGATGATATGCGAGATAGCACTGGAAACGAAAAAAGGACCCTGCCACTCCCGACCCGTCCTGCCAGACTCCGACAGAGCGCCCCGCTCGACCATCATCAGCTGCGACCGTGGATTTTGAATCTGTTCGTTCGATGTGATCCATATTGCAGTCTAGATTAATTTCACTGCAACTTCGTAGATTGTTCACTAGTCAAGTAGCAACAGGTGCCAGTATTTTTGAAAAATGTGCCTGCAGACGAACTTTGAGGACGTCATTGTAAACAGCCAAAACGAATTCTCATGCGTCGTGTCACGACAGACCATATACGCCGAGAGTAGACATTTGACAATAATGCGCAATGAGGATGACCGGCATGCTAGAAGGATAAAATTGAACAGTGTGTTACAACAGTACCTTGACATATTGTAATTGACACCCCATCATAAGCGGCCACACCACGAAAGGGAGTTGAAGTGCAAGGACAGGCACAATAATTGGCTGACAAGGATAATTTCAGCCATGCACAGACATTTTCAGGGCACGAGGATGAAGATGCGTGGTATTCAGGGTGATAGATGGCACCATAATAATTTCGGAGACATCGTGACAAGCATCAAGTGGAGGACAATGTAGTACATCAGGTACACAAGAAGCCGTACGTGCAAGGCTCTTAACTTGAAAAATACACTGATCATAATTAGAATCACAAGTACTAGTATGCAAGATTCCAAGCGATGATCGACTCACATATTTTTGTACACACCAAGGGGATAATACGATATCAATCGCTGTACGGAGCTAGCTCGGTCGCTGTGGGTTAAGCAAGTGGGCAGACGAGAGAACGAAACATATATATCTATGCAGATACGTATACAAGACAATTTCAATGTAAGGAACATGCAGTTGGCAACAACTTACAAACCGCTTATCATGACATAATAAGGCAATAAAAACCCACACACTTTTGACTCTCCGCTTGAATTACGAAGTCTGCAGGATCGATCAGTTTGGTTCCTCGGAGTCGGGGATGATGCAGCTGTGAGGTATTTCCGCTCGACGTTCATACTATGGGCACACGTACGTAAGTACTCCCATATGATTGTCGTAGTACATGTCCATCATGATCTCAGGACCAGTTATGAGCATGACAACCAACTTTGACATGACAGAAACCTGTTCAACAATATTTTACCTGAACATTGCTGGGCGACTGGAGCATAGTCTCGGATCCACGCACTCTTGACCCCAAGTTCGAGGGCGCCAGCCTATCTAAATTATGCTATAACCACCCCTTGATCACGCACAGACGTGGCATCTCAAGCAGCAGCAGTGACCATCCTTGACTCAGCCATCCTAAAGATTTTGCACGCTGTAGGTCATTGTCACAGCATCTGACCTGGCCGGAGGTATGCGAGCAGCAGTACCAGAGACTCAACGATCTCTTGAAATTTGGAGGTATTCTTCACGATTCCCCCGTTCGTCGTTTGTTAAGCACAGTCTAAATAGTGAATGTATACGAAAGCAATTCTCCTGTTCATCAGAAACAGGCAGAGACAAAGGACGCAAGACCGTACCATCCAGCGCACTCTGCGCCGTTGTACAATAGTGCGCTAATATATGACAGACCACTTCAAATACAACGAAGTCTACTTCAAATTCATCATCGCTCGGATGTGTCCTTCTCTCGTTGTGTTCACACTTTCAAACGAGCAGTGAAATGGTTCAGGGTGACTACGGCAGAGTCAGCTGCAAATTCTTGAATGTATACGTCACTTACATCACCATGCCTGTGGTGAACTCCGGCTTCACCTCAATCTTGTTTCCATTTGAGTCTTTGGCATGATCGATGCGCAAGACGGCGAGTATGGCAGCAGCAGCAGTCCACAGACTGTTCTCTGCAAACCAACGACCTGCCAAGGGCATTTGTCATCCTCGACACTACCAGATCAACCATGAATCAGCCTACCAGGACAAATACGCCTGCAATGGTCGATGAATGATTGAAAATAATAGCAACTGTGAAATATTCACCTGCCATGATCAAAGGCAAAATGGCTGACGAAAGGATCCTTCAGCTTCCCGTCAACTGTTAGATGGCGACTAGGATCGAAGCGTGATGCATCGGGAAAAATGTCCTCATCCCGAGACATTGCCCTGAACCATGCTCAGCTCAAGCCATTACATGCATTCCACCGTAACATACCACTGATTAACCACTACTATCACAGCTGATTGAATTACAGATGAGTCAATGGCAACCTCGAGTCATACAACTTCGAACCTTTGGGTATAAAGTACCCGTCGTAAACATCATCATTTGATGTCGCATGTGGAGCTCCTGTGCAAGGGGTCAGCCATGCAAACACAAAATTATATTACTGCTGACCAACCTAGGGGGGCGACAGGATACCATCTCAGGACCTCGCATAGAATGGCATCAAGATATGGCAATGACGCCCTGTCATCAAGGCACGGCATTTTATCACGCCTCACAGCTTGATCAATTTCTGCACGAGCCCGGGCTTGAACGTCAGGATAGAGCACCATAGCCAACAGGAATATCTGCAATACAGATGTAGTCTGTGAGACATCATTACATCAAAGTAAGAACCAGGGTTGCTTGAGTAGCGACTCACGGTTTCGACACCAGCTAAGATACCATATTCTTGTCAGCGGATGAATTCTGTCCTGGTAAAAAGTCTTACCTATGTATCCCGTCAACGAAACAGCCTTCATCGTGTCTCTGTCAGCGTCATCGTGAGCTTGACCGAGAAAGTCAGCAACTAATGAGCGTGAAGCAGTACCATTTGCCTTCACGCAAACAAATCAGGCAAAATTTCCATTCCCAACTCTGCGTAAACGTACCATCTGCGTCTTCACTTCGTTAAAGGGCTCGTTCAGAAGTTGTTGAGCTAATTCTCTAGAGCATCCCATCAGGTAAAGTACTCCACCGAAGCACCAAAACGGCAACTTTGTAACTGCAACCTCATTCCTGAATGTTCAAAATTATGTCGTCGATAACGGCACTCACGGAAAGGAAAGGATGTGAACATGGCAGCCCTCTCAGGAGAAATGATATGTTTTCCGATATCAACGAGTTCGTGCGCGCGGGTAAGAAATGGGTCTTCATGTCCACGAGCATGGTGTCCATATGTCACGGCCATGATTAAGGATCCCGTGTATCTGTCACAAGGATTGATCGTCAACTGAACCATATGTAAAACGACACCACTAGATTAGATACGAACGCTAGAGTGTGTTGCTGTAGTAGGTCACTAGCGGCATCTCCTAAGAGATTGATGACTAGTTCATTTGCGTAGCGAGAGTACATCTCGTGGTATGAGACCGAGACTTCCGCCCTGAGGGCTTGATGGAAGATCTTGCGATGTTGTCGCAAAGTTTCTCCATACGGAAGGAATACAGTATTGAAATCCAGTCCAGCCCTACATCATGATCAGCTGTTGAACAAATAAAACGAGAACCGGCAATGCATACAATTTGTTGGTGGGAATAACTGGGCGAGTAGAATAATTCGCAGAACGCCTGTCAAGCAACTCTCGCACAATGGTTTCAGAGTTTATGATGATCAAGTCGACTCCAAGTATGCGTGAGCGAATGATTTTCCCTATGATCAGGTATGAGGTTGAATATAATAGCTGACATTGGTCCGCTACCAACCATATGTCTTTCCCCACACAGTATATGTGAGCCAAGGTCGTTTCGTATCCAATTGCAGCGCATTACCCAGAAACGGTAACGGACGAGGGCCAGGGGGCAGAGGTAAAGGGTAGACACGTCTGCGGGTCAGACCCGAAGCGACAACCAGGGCAACAATGCACGATGCCCCTAAAGCAAGAATATGAGTGAAGAGCATAGAGATGGATTATAGTCGAGTCCATGTTAGTTCGCCTTATAAAGGGGTCTTCGAGACTTTGACACCTGAAAGTGGTAGCTTAGAGGAACAGCATCTTGCATGGAATAGATATCTTCTGAAACAAAGCTAGGTGGTATTTGTTCTATTCGAACTGGGAATCTGCGAGGACTGTATTCCGATCATAATGTCGCAACTTAAAGTTTCAATTACTCACTTGTGAGACCGGCCATACTTGCCATGACGAGTTCTGCAGGTAGGGGATATCGTGAACCTGGAGCTTCTGGCTCAACATCTGACACGACTTGGACTCTTATAGTGGCCAGGGGACGAATCGTTTGCTTCGTTGTCTGCAGCCTATCTGTCAAGGAATCAATTTGCTTGTTCTAAGCCACAAGCCTTGCTGGTAGACGCTAGTATTGATAATAATCAGACCCTGCTAAGTTTGATGAATGAGAACGTGACCATTTCGAGTACCTTCAAATTTGGGTAGGGCCGCCGACTCACTGTGAAACAGCTGATACGCCACAGCAGCATGCAACCGCATTGCCGTAATATTTGAAGATACCAGTAGTAGTCACTGCATCAGGAAACCCACTGCCGAGTGTAGCAGCGCGTAGCACAGCGCTTCTTTTGAAACCTCTGTAGCAGCTAGTAGTAGCTGGAAGCTCTAAAACTTCCGTACTGGCTCCAGGACAGTCGAACATGTCACAATGTTCCGTAATCTTCACGTAGCGATCATGATCAAGAGTTTACCAGGATCTTCGCGGCATGATAAGATAGTATTCAAGCACCCACGACGCACGACGCTCACTGCTCGCTATTCAACTTTATCAATGAGAAGGAAACTTGGGATTGACACGAGTGATAGTACAGGCTCAAGAAGAAACTACTGGTAACTGAGAATAGCATGGAAGGTCTCTTTATCTGCAAAGTTGTTCACATAAAACTCGCGCGCCAGCTGCCAACTATTGTTACAGTTCATTGACAGTGGCACCTGTAACGGTGTCACCCAGCCGGTTCTGTATCATCATGACTTAGCGTTCTCACTCTTGCCTAACCGTTATTACACTCATTTGATCCCTGTACTACAGTTGCTGCCCATCGCCCTTCGGCCGAGAAGGCAGCTACCCGTATTCATCCCCTTCGCCTTTTGACTCCGTTATCTTCCGCATCCTCGTAGTATAAAGGCTGTATCAATATGTAGTGGTACGGCAGTGTTTTTCTGGAATACTAGCAGACTTTGAAACTGTTATTACCTTAGGAACACTTCTTCTTGTGTCGCTGACCTCGAGCCTCACACGCTAAAGTGTCATCACCACATCTTTTTTAACATCCTAAAGTCTACCCTTTTTTAACTCAAACAAACCCTTCGTCTCGTCCCTGGAACGACTTCGGTTAGGCCCACCGAACAGTACCAACAACGACACACCCAAAACTTACAAAATGAACCCTCACTACCCTCTTTGATCCCAACGCTCCGCGATCCCCAGCATCGAACTGACGCTGCCCGGATCATTAGCTGAGTCCCCGTTAACTGAACAGGATACTCACGACAAAACCCCAACTCCGTTGCCAATCGTGAGATCATTCTCACATATTGGCAACTCCGTTCTCAGACCCGCCCGCTCATACAGTGACGTGGTACGAATGAGGTCCGAGTCGCCCCAGCCCGGTGCTGGAAGGCGATCGGCTAGTGTTGATAGCGCTACGGCTAGTCCCCATGATCAGACCAGTATAATGTACGAAAGGAATAACGAACCTGTTGAAAACCCGTTTGCGACCACAAGTGAATCCTCAGCTGAATCTGAGGATAGAATCCACTGGAAAACCATTAAGAAACGATCCAGTAAGTCTCGAAAGACTACTAAGGCAAAACATAAGAAGGTTAGCCAACCAGAGCCGGACTTAGTGAGAGAAGCAGAAAAGCAACTCACTATAGAAGAAAGGCAGTGTATCTACAGTAGAAAACGCGCCAAAGTTGGAGCTCGCGTCGACAAGCAAACATCATCGTCACATGACGAAGGACCCTCTAAGGGGAAAGGTACTGACCCCAGAAACTGGGGGGATGTTGACCTGGAGGAATCAGAATTGGGCCCAGAAGCCCAAAGAGACGTGTTGGCGACCTGGGCTAGATCCCGAGCCTGGGCAAACGAGCAGACCGGTCAACAGACTGAGTCGGACTCTGAGCTGCACGGCCCAACAGTCATGGTGCCCACCGAGCGACAAATGATACTGTACTACGAGCAAAAAATTCACTTGTTAGAAGAACGACTTAAGAAAGCAGAGAGACCTACCAGACCCTCCAAAAACAACCCTAAGGTCAGGATCGCCCAAAGGCCCACTGACCATCATCCCGTCAGGGAGATGGTCAAGAAGGCTGCTGGCCGGCCCTCTAATGAACCCGGGAGGAGGGAAACCCCTCCCGCAATGGACGCTGCAGCCCAGATCGCACCTAAAAGCTATCTAGGGCGAGCTTTTGAGAAAATGAATGAAAGAGGGAAGGGAATCAAACCTGGTCACCCTGAGGACGACTCATCTGGGACGTCGTCTGAGTTGTCAACTGAATCCTCCAGTGAAAATGAGGACAGCTCGTTGAGCTCGTCCAACGATGCTGCAGGAAAATCAAGGAAAGCGTCTAAAAAACGCCGTAAGAATAAAAAACATAAATCCAAGAAGAAATCTACCTTGAAACTGATACCTCCAAGAGAGTACGATGGATCGGTTGACCTTCGGGCGTTCCACCGGTTCGTAACGGAAGGAACCACCTACGTGGAGGATGGCAGTGTGCCCCGCAAACGACAAGTGTTCGTGTTGTCACATTACCTTAAAGGCAAGGCCCACGATTTCTATCTAAGACAAGTGTCAGACCAACTGGGTAAATGGAGAATAAGAGAATTCTTCACCGAAATGTTCAACTATTGCTTCCCATTGGACTTCCAGATGAAACAACGCAAGAAGTTGTACCGCTGCTACCAGGGTGATAAGTGAGTCTGCGACTATTTGTCAGAGCTGAACGAACTATGGATGACGATCGGGGACATACCGGAAAGGGAGAAGGTCGTTAAGTTCTGGTTTGGCCTGAACGACTCAATTCAGAATGAGCTATACAAAATGCATCTCAATCCTGAGGTATCTACCTTACAGGAAGTTCAGCACATGGCCAAAATTATTGAGCTGGCCGAGTCGGCAACGACAATTGGCAGAAGCCGCGACGAGGGTCCCAAACCCACTAAGAAGGGAGCTAAAGACTCCAAGGGTCATCTATCGCACCAGACTGGGGAGGATGAGACCCACCAAGGCTCATCTAAGGATGGTCAGAGATCTAAAGACAAATCATCCTCAGGATCTACACGTCGGGATCGAGGACAAAAGCCTGTGCAGGGCAAACGGCCTGAACACCCCAAGGAGGACAAAATGAGCCGTGAGGAACACAACAAATTAATGTCGGAAGGAAGATGTTTTGTCTGTAAAGAAACGGGACACATGTCAAGACAGTGTCCAAAGAGAACGAACGTACCCTCTGGTCGACGAGATAAGCCTCCGGGCGTGCCTAATTATGCAGTGCACATCGACACCCAGAACGACCCAAGGAAGCTTGAAGACTGCACTGAGCTGATCTCTGAGATCCCATTGTGCGGGATTAGTCTGGGGTATGAGGAACCCGAAAGAACTGTTCCACGAACCTGGGGAATTGCTGATGAGCCGCTCGGAGACCCGGTGGCTCGTCGAGCCGAGCAGGTCCTATGACAATGCGCGCCCTATCCGGGTGATGATATCACTGACAAGGAAACTTTCTCTGCTGAGTGATTCCTGATATACAGGGTGTCAGACGCTAACCATGTGATCATGGATCGAGGATCTCACCTGGAAGACGACATTGAGATACCCTCGACACTGTTAGCGAACCCTGCGTTCTTTGTCAGTGATTGGTATGCGAGACGACTATCAATAGGACTAAACATACCTAAGTCCTTGTGGCGCTGCATGCAGCAGCGAAGGCAAATGGGTAACGCAATAAGGAACTGCGTACTGTCGCTGCTAAACGCCGAACCAAGGTTCCCCGGTGAACCTGGCAAGGACCGGTTTCGTGTCCAGCGCGTACAACAGGAGGAGGGAGTGGTATACGAGATATTCGACCGCAAACTGAAATTCTGTGTGAATGCTAGTGAATCGTTCCTGCGGAATGAAAAACTTAATATGACTCACTGGTATGCGAGGAGCCTCCTAAAAGGTTACCGAAGACTCAATGCCCTGATGCTAAGCAAGGAGTTAGAGTGGGAGGACTACCACTTGAGGTTGCTGGATACCGGCGAACTCAGTTCTATGGATCGCGCTCTGGAAAGTGTGATCCACCAGCTCTTCGTGATCCCGGACATGCGTTTCAAAGAAACGCCTCGGCACTACCACCTGGTAGAGTTAAATGGACAACAGGTGGCCGCTGGTAGGTACCCGGCCATTCAGCGAAACTCGGCAGTCACCCGCGACTTCCGGAGGCTGATACCCAAGCCGGTCGTCGTGGTGGCGCACATCAATGGCTGCCTGGTGAAGGCCCTGATAGACACCGGCTCTCTGGCCGACTTCATGTCCACTACATTAGCGGATCAGCTTTGCATAAAACATATCCCATTGGACAAGCCACTCACTATTCAATTGGCTGTCCAGGGCTCCCGGTCGAAGGTTAACTTTGGCGCGACGGCACAATTCGCCTACCAACATGTCAAGGAGGAGAGGTTTTTCGACATAATTAACTTACAAAATTATGATTTAATCCTCGGGACACTGTTCCTGTTCCAACATCAGGTGACGGTGGGCCTGAACTAGTGCTGCCGCGGTCCGGTCCAGAACCATGGTTCGAAGCGGACTTTTGGTCCGGTTCTCCGCGGTTCGGTCCACGGTTCTCACACCAGCCAGAACCGGACCGGAAAATGGTTCTCGGTTCTAGGTCTTCCCCAACGGTCCCATTCTGGTTCGGCCTTGCCGAACCATTCCGAACCGTTATCGACTTCGACTGTGACAACTTCGGTCTCCACGTCAAACTGTTGTCTTCGGGATTCGCACTACTGGTTAATCAGGCTACCTTTAGCCTTTTTGAAGGTAAGTACTAATCAATCAAACTCTCACATGACTTGCTGTCACAATGTGCTGCTAACTCAATTTTCAACCAACTACTACTGGCAGAACAGAATCATGTGTTGTCAAGGCGCGCATCATACTCATGGAAGCATCGGCACCGGAACAAACGACCGCACAACCCATCACACGCCATGCCACCGTGCCTATGTTGATTTATGTATGTTTGTACTATGTATATCATGGCATGTACAGGTGCCGAGAAATGGAGCCTGCCGGAATGTCTCGGCACCATACGTCCAGCTGAGCACGCGCGCTATTCGCTTCTGTATCTATTTTCCTTTCCTACACGACGACGAGTTCGTCGTACAGCATACTTCCTCACTACTGTCCGTACCTACAATCGTTTCTTTTACAGTTTCTAATGTATCAGCACCTCGGTATCGAATTAAACGAAGGGGCGCCAAATGCTCCCATTACTCCCCCATCAACCCAGGTTGCATCCGCATCTGGTTCCAATTCAATCACACAGCCGTCGTCATCCACAACACCATCTCTTCCAAGCAGCAGAGCAGCTGCTGCCCCAAGGCCCCCAGCCCAAGCTGGTGTCACAACCCAATAACGAATTAACGCTGGGCAGAGACTAGGACTCAAACAAAGGTTATCGGACAGAGAGGACGATGAGCAAGTACGTCTTGGATTGCTACAGTTGTAGATACAAGAGGTTTGAACTAAAGAACTATCGACCAAGACATGCTAACTATATACAACTATTGAAACAGAGATTGAAACTGAGTTACAACTACTAGCCAATCATAAAATAGAAAAGGGAATCGTACCATAGAACATTGTAGAATATTAAAGAAGTATCACGTGACCATATCTTATCTTATCGTATCTAATCTAATCTATTCACAATCAAAGAACTCGTCTTCTTCATCAATCACATCGAAGACACGTGTCGTGGGCGCTAAAGGTATCTCGGGAATGATAGACGCTTTCAAGGTAGGGTTAGGGTTTGATTTAGGCGCTGTGTATTGACGCTTAGGAAGATTCAAGAAAGAATAATGGTTTGTTAAAGGTACTCGTGACATTACCCCCTCTCTAAGGTGAGTGTCATCATGAACGAATGAAGGTCGGATATTCTTTTCTCTCCATCGTTTGAAATCTTCCGTAAATAGTACTGAGCCTTTGATTCTTCGGTATTTTCCGGCTGCGGCCGTGGGATTCTTTTTGTAGAACTCCGCTAAAGGAATTGGAGCGTTCTTCAAATTCTCTTCTGGCTCCCAAGATGACTCTTCCTTTGGGTATCCTTCCCATTTCACTAGGTATTGCAGCTTTCCTCGGAACAATCGGCTATCTAGTACTTCTTCTACAGCAAATTCTTCCTGATCGTCAATCAATTCTGGAGGTGGTCGGTTGGGAGGAGGATGAGGAATCAATCGAGATGTGTGATATGGCGTAAGCAATTCTACGTGGAAAACCGGGTGAATCTGATATTTTTCCGGTAATTTCAATTTGTAGTTCACTTCACCGATCTTCTCTAGTATTTCAAAGGGGCCTAGATGACGATCTGACAGTTTTTGACTTGGACGACGTTGTTTGAGATTCTTCGCGTCAAGCCAGACCTTGTCTCCTATTTTATACTGAGGTGCTTCTTTTACTCCTTTGTCGTAGAAACGCTTCATGCGTTCATTGACCATTTTCAGAGTATTTTCGGCATCATCTCTCGCTTCTTTCATCTGATCAACTCTCTCATCGGCGGCGGGGATTACGGACATGGAGTTTGGGTGGATCGTGAAATCTGGGTTATACCCGTAGAGAACTTTAAACAGACTATGACCGGTTACTGTGACTGCATTGTTGTGTGAAAACTCTGCTATCGGCAGCCAAGATACCCAATCATTTTGTCTATATGACATGAACATGTGCAAGTATTGTTCTACTTCTTGATTTACGTGTTCAGTCTGTCCATCAGTTCTGGGATGATAGGAGGTCGATGCAGACCATTTCGTTCCTAACCTTTTTGACATTTGTCCCATGAACTTTGATATGAACTGAGTTCCTCTATCTGAAATCACTTTCTTCGGTGTTCCGTGATGTTTCCATACATTTTTCAGAAATAGCTCGGAAATACCCTTCGAGTCTACGTCTTTGGTGGTGGGAATGAAGTGTGCTTGTTTTGAAAATCGATCAACGACTACAAATATGCTATCATATCCTTCACTCTTCAGCAAATCCACTATCAGGTCACAGGTGATTGTCTGCCAAGGTCCTTCTGGAACTTCATTTGGCTGTAAAGGTCCCATTGGTCTACTCGGAAGCACTTTCGTTTGTTTACACCTATCGCAACCATCTACATAATCGTGGACATACTTCGTCATTGAAGGCCACCAATAATTTCTGGAAATCAACTCTAAGGTTTTAGCTCGTCCAGGATGTCCAGCCGGTGGAGAGTCGTGAAACAACTCTAATATCTCTCGGCGGATCTCTTTGTCATTTGGAACGTAAACTAATCCTCGGAATAACACCAATCCATCTTCCACATTCCACTCTTGGATTCCTCTACGCAATTGAACCGGTGCTGCTTTTAACGTTTCTAACGCTTTAGCGACTTCAGGCTCTCGTTCTGTGCATTTTCGTATCTTTTGGAGTAAATGTTTCTCTCCATGCACCAAGACTTGACCTCTTTTAGCAGCTTTTACAGTAAAGAATTCCGGTTTCAAAAGAATGCGATCTGAGTTATCGTTTTCTACCCCCCCTCTATGGTCTGATCTCCGAGAAAGACGGTCTGCTTTATCATTAACCACACCAGGCTTGTGTTGGAGTGTAAATTCATACTCCGCTAGGAAAAGACTCCATCTAGCTTGCCTTCTGGTCAATTTTTGACTCGTCATGAAATATTCAAGGTTCTTATGATCTGTCCATATTTCAACCGGGTGAGGTGCTCCCTGCACATAGTGCCTCCACTCTTCCAACGCTCTAATGATCGCTAATAACTCTTTATCATGAATGTCGTAATTTCTTTCCGCATCATTCATTGACTTAGAGTAATATGCTACTGGATGCCATAATCCATCTTCCATGAGTTGAGAGAGAACCGCTCCTGTTGCGTAATCTGAAGCATCGGTCTCTATTTTCTTTTTCTTCTCAACATCTGGCATGACTAGAACTGGGGGCTTCTGTGAAACGTTTCTTAAGTTCATCAAAAGCCTTTTGTTGTTTCTCCGTCCAGTCCCATTTGGCATCTTTTCTTAGCAGATCATTCATTGGTCTGGCTATATCTGAGAACCCAAGTATGAATCTTCGATAGAAGTTGGCAAAGCCCATGAATGCTTGGATATCTTTTACGCATTTGGGAACAGGCCATTTCAATACTCCTTCTACTTTCACAGGGTCCATCGACACATTGCCTTCTTCCACGATCAACCCGAGGAACTCGACTTTAGACTGTTCGAAGCTACATTTCTCAGGCTTCAAGAACAGGTCATTCTCCTTTAATCGTTTCAGGACTTCTCGTACCACCTTTCGGTGCTGCTCCCTATTTCCATTCGTAAAGACCATTATATCATCAATGTAGACGACTACTGTTTTGCCATCTATTAGGTCTCTTAGAATTTCATTCATCATAGTTTGGAAGGTTGCAGGCGAGTTCGTGAGTCCAAAATACATCACTGTCGGTTCATGGTGACCAAACGGCGTTTTGAAGGCCGCCTTCCACTCATCTCCTTCTTTCATGCGAATATTATTGTACCCCCATCGTACATCCATCTTTAGAGTACATCGTGGCACCGGTTAAAGCATCAATTAAATCTTGAGATCTCGGTAGCGGATATGCATTTTTCACCGTCTTCTCATTGAGCTTTCTATAGTCCATCACCGGTCTTAACTTGCCACCTTTTTTGGCCACAAAGAAGAAAGGTGCTGCTACTGGAGATTGTGAATTTCTGATACGTCCCAGTGCAGTCTTGGTTTTCAACCATTCCTTCAGTGTATCCATCTCTTTGGGTGACAACGGATAGGGTTTCGCATTTGGCAGAAGATCGCCCTCATCTTTAAGATCTATTGCATGATCCCACTTCTTTCTTTCAGGGAAGCGCTTAGATTCTTCTTCTGAGAAAACTCCCAGGTAATCATGAAGCCAGTCCGGTACCATTTCTTCTACCGACTGCTTCTTCTTAGTAGCTTCTTCTGCTACTTTCTGCTCCGTGGCAACCTGAGGCTTTATAACGAATCCATAGTCTCTCTGGACACTCTTCATCTTCTATTTCCTCAACCGTCGCCCTCTTCATCGACATATCTTCTTCATCCTCGTCTTCATCGTCCGTAGGAATCAGATTAGGTACATCATCTATCTCTTTGTTTTGTTTTTCTTCTTTTTTAGTTTCACATTTTACAGGGCATCGAGAAAGTGCAAATCGTCCTGCATTCCAGTCAATCTCTGGATTATGATATCTTAGCCAATCTATGCCGATAATAAAATCATCGCTTCCTAAGTCTGTAACCATGAAGGCTGCTTTCTCTTCTTCATGATCACCAATCTTTAGACCTAGTTCTGCGAAATGAGTCATTGATCCAGCGGCATTTAGCGATCCATCAATATTCCTGACTGAAATAGGCCTTAATAATTTATGGCATTTCACACTGTTCTTCTCAACAAACTTCTCACTGATAAATAATGTTGATGCACCGCAATCTACAAGTGCTTTTACGTCTGCTTGTCGGTTCTTTCCTTTCAACGTTATTGGAATATAAAAATGCTCAGATTTGGATCTAATATGTACTTCTGATACATCTTGAAACGTAGAAAGAATAGAGAAACGATTGTTCGGGTCTAGGTCTGCAGACTTTGACTTCAACCCCTTTAAAAATCCTTGCCTTTGTTAGAAGCGATCCAATCTGTGAACCACTTCGGCGCGGAGTTTTCTTCGACAACAGCAGCCGCTTTGACTTGCGCTTTTGGCGCACCTTTACAGTTTCTCGCTATGTGGCCTTGTTCTCCACAGCGGTAGCAGGTGAAAGCGCCAGGCTTTCCTTGGGGTTTGGGAGATCCCCTCTGCTTGCCGGAGTCCACATCCATAGCATCACTGTCTTTGCTAGGACCAGCCTGCCTTGAGTTATTGAAGGTTCTTGTGGTTTCCTTGTTAGGGGTCCACCAATTACTCTTCTTCTTTTCAGCGTCTAGCTCCTCGTAGTTACGTCCAATCTGTATGGAGTAGTCAATGAGCTTCTTGAGGGTGTCTTTCTCAGACGCTGGAATGTGAGCGAGTTGCTCCTTGATCCGGGTTTGTAGGCCAGATCGGAATTTGAGGCAGAGATCATAGTCGGAGTATTTGGTAAGTGCAGCCTTCTGCTTGAAAGCTGCTGCGTATTCGGGCACTGATGAGGATCCTTGCTTCAGGGTTTCCAACTCCCTGACAGCCTTTCCTTCTCTGTCGTCTTGTCCCCACATGGTCTCGAATTCTTTTGACCAATCCTCAAAGGATATTGGCTTGGAATCAAGCTCAATCACGTATTTCTGCGCCCATTTAGCAGCAGATCCTTTGAGAAAAGACAGAGCAGTTGTGATTTTCTGCCTGTCTGTGATCAGTGGCCACTGTGACATATATAATGCCAACTGCGTAGCGTAGACTTCTACGGAGATCGAATCTTTGTCTCCGGTAAATTCTGTGGGCTTCGACAATTTGACTTGCGAAGTATTCGGACTTTGTGCGAATCTCTCTAGCTTCTTCTTCAGTTCCTCTATCTGTGAGTTTTGGGTCCTGAGTTGAAGCTCTTGTGTTGCGTTCTGTGCTCGAAGTGTGTTGTTGTGGTTAAGGAGTTCTTGTGTCCTTACGTACAGTTCATGTGTTGCCATGGTGATGGCATTCTGTACATAGTTGGTGAACTCCACCGGCATAGCTATGCCTTGTGGTTGTGGTCCCTGAGGCCCTTGTTCTTGGGGTTCTTGAGGGTTCTCGGGTCCCATTTCTGTTTCGTTGACTTCAGCCATAGTGCCAGGTGCGTTCTGGAATCCGATTCACTAATGACTGTTGAAGAGCGGGTCGTAACGGCTCTTCCGGATAGGAAAGATGATGAAAGGGGAGAGGGAAAAAGGATATGTAAATGGAAAGCTAAAGGGGTCCCCAGTACTAACTGGATCAACCTCGTCCTTTAGGGTCAAAGGGTTCTTTAGTCAACCCGACTGACACTTCCCTAATTACTAACTAGAAAGAGGTATGTAAAACTACGCTTTTGTTAAGTGGGAAAAACACTGTGTGCTTCGTGTGTGCTACTTCTCAATCACCGAAAGGGTACAGGTCTAGGACAAGTTATCACTCTTCCAGCCGAAGCTTACAAGTGTGAGTCTCACTAGAATCCCGTATCTAAATCCTCGTGGTAATGATGGTAGGACTATCCGCAGATGCGACAGTTCCACTAGACTTAACAAAAGGTTCTACGTGCGTATGAAGAAAGATGTAGGTATGAAAGCAATTATAGTAACGTTGAGCAGGCAGGGTCTTGGGCCAGCACTCAAAGTTGTAGCGAGACGCCTAATGTCGTCAACACCTCCATATACTGGCGGCTGCAATGTAAGGCAGGGCCTGGTATAGGACTACTAACTAATAAAGGCTATTCATAAAAAGCTCAAGTGAGCAAAAGGATGGGTTTCAGAAAAGATGATCGCAGCTGTTTAGGCTGGGCAATGGAAAACGTGTAATGGCTGTCTAAGTGGTTTGTTTGGCGATGTGCTCAACGAATCACCTAGAGAGAAATGATGTGAGCGGTATGCGAGAGTCGGAGTCTCCTATAGTTCAAACCTAATGTCACAACCCAATAACGAATTAACGCTGGGCAGAGACTAGGACTCAAACAAAGGTTATCGGACAGAGAGGACGATGAGCAAGTACGTCTTGGATTGCTACAGTTGTAGATACAAGAGGTTTGAACTAAAGAACTATCGACCAAGACATGCTAACTATATACAACTATTGAAACAGAGATTGAAACTGAGTTACAACTACTAGCCAATCATAAAATAGAAAAGGGAATCGTACCATAGAACATTGTAGAATATTAAAGAAGTATCACGTGACCATATCTTATCTTATCGTATCTAATCTAATCTATTCACAATCAAAGAACTCGTCTTCTTCATCAATCACATCGAAGACATGTGTCGTGGGCACTAAAGGTATCTCGGGAATGATAGACGCTTTCAAGGTAGGGTTAGGGTTTGATTTAGGCGCTGTGTATTGATGCTTAGGAAGATTCAAGAAAGAATAATGGTTTGTTAAAGGTACTCGTGACAGCTGGTCCACCTCAGCTGCCTGCATCGCAGATAGCCCAGCATCCAGCACCACAGCGTGCCCATCCCTCCGCCGTTCACGCCACTCAACCCGCAGCGCCTATTCCAGCGCCTCATGTCACGCAACCAATAGCAGCACCGCCAGCAGCAGCACCGCCAGTAACAGCACCACCAGCAGCTGCACCCGCACCCGCGGACGAAATCGCCGCTCTAAGGGCACGCATCGCCGAGCTCGAGCGTGGGGACGCTCACGGCATCCATATACCGGCCAGAGCCCCCGCTCCTCAACAAGCTCTGGTAGCGAACCCTGCGGATGTCGACCGTATACGAGCAAACCTCGCTGGCGCTAAAGACGAGCCTAAATGGCTCGTCTTACCTGCCCTCCAACCAGGGCACAAAGTCAGTGCTCTGAGCTTGCGTAAGTCCATCTCCACCGTTGTTCGTATCAAATCGTGGTTATCCCACGTATACCGCACTCGCATCGTCGGCTACCTTTCAGTAGCTCACCGACAGCACCACACCGAGCCATCAGCCTAGTTAGGCAATATCACCGTTTTCACTCGTGAATTCCGCACCTTACCGTGTCGGTTTTTCTTCGTGGCTCCGTTTTCTTTATGTTATCTGCTCCATCCCCCATTTTGCTGCACCGTTATACTCGTTTTTCTGACATACTCCGTTCTAGCCATACCCCTCAAAGTCGAGGAGGCTTTTAAGCAATATCGCTACGTTCCATACACAGCTCTCACACACGCAGCTCGCTCGAAGGCTTTCCTGCGTGGAGAGGACTCAGCCTTCATCTTTACACAAGATGGGCTTGCAGCTAAAGGTCTCGACCGTGCAAACGAGCTCTTGATTGTAACAGTTGATTGGATAGCGGCAGCAAAGGCTGCTGAGGATAGAACCCTGCACTATTGGGGCGAGGCTCGGGCGTCAGCCCTTGTATCTCACCATCTTGTAGTTCTCGATATCGGCCGTACGCATGGCTGGTCCGTGGCAATGCACTACGACGTGCAGCAAAGAGAATTGGCTCATGCCAACCACGAGCATAATCTTGCCAGCCTCGATGTAGCGGCCCTTACCATTGCAAATAATAAAATTCCTGCTATCATACCTCAGTCTGCTCCATTTATCTCACCCTCTAAGCGAGCTGCCCCAAGCAATTTTCATTCTTCCCCTCATAAAAAGTCGCATACACTTGTATTGAGCCATTGTTTTCGTTGCGGAGCAAGTGGCCACTTGCCCGCCGACTGTTCCGCCGATACAACCGCAGCGGGAAAACCGGTTGCAGCCCTCGCTACCAACGCCAGGAGCAAGCATGCACTCGCTGCCTCAAACGGAAAACATTACTGCTTTAATTGGGGATCCATCTGCACCTTCGGTCCCAACTGCAGAAATGTCCACTCCTGCAGCATCTGCGGAGATTCTTCTCACAGCGCCGGGAGCTGCAAGGCTCGTGGGTGACCCATGCGCTGTTGTCACCCCGCTCGACTACCTCCGGGTGGAAGAGATCCTTCGTACATATGGTATATTTAATGATTGGCGTCATATCGTTGACGGTATACATAACGGCTTCAATGTTGGTGTCTCAGAATCACCACCCACTACTCATTTATTTCGAAAATCACTCGTCCTCATTACTCAATCCTTCCATAATCGACGCGTACATACTCTCAGAACAAGCCGCGGGCAGATATTCTACAGGTTTCAGCCCCGCAGACCTCGAACTCTTAATCGGACCATTTCGTACTTCCCCTCTGGGCCTTGTCCCAAAGCCACATTCTAGCAAGTTCCGCATAGTGCAGGACCTATCCTACCCACGCAACTCCCCAAATATACAGTCCGTAAACAACGGAATCAGCACAGACGACTTTCCTACCATCTGGGGTACATTCGACGAGACTGCCGCCCTCATCCTCACGCTTCCCCCCGGTTGTGTTGCAGCAACCTTCGACGTCTCTTCAGCTTATCGTATAATTCCAGTAATACCCTGGCAGCAAAATGCCCTCTGCATATTCTGGAAAGGAATTGTTTACGTGGATCGAGCTCTCATGTTCGGCCTTACTTCCAGTGCTGGTGTTTTTGGCTCCGTTGCCGACATGCTTGTAGCCATTTACAACAAAGCCGGTTTCGAACTCATCCGAAAATGGGTAGACGATTTCCTAGTCATCCGCCTCCCACACCAATCATGGACCAAAGCAGATTTCATAGCCTTAACAGCCCACTGCGGAGTACCGTGGAGCCTCGAGAAGCTTCGGCTCTTTGCCTCCATCCAACGATATATTGGTTTCGACTGGGATTTGGACCTCAAGTGAGTTTCACTGCCGGAGGACAAGCTCCGCAAAGTGCAGGACACAATCACGCTCTGGCTGAGCCTCGGAGCCACATTCACTGCAAAGGAGGCTGCCAGTCTGCACGGAAAACTCGTGCACGTGGCATGTATCTTCCCTCTGATCCGTCCGTTCTTGCGTGCTATAGCAGTGTTCGCATCCAATTTCCGTTCTCCACGCGCACATCTTCGCCCGTCCGCAGCTGTTCTCGCGGATCTGCCCTGGATCCAATCTCTACTATCACTCCTTCCAAACTCGATACTCATCACAGACCCGTCACCAATGGACATTGGGTGGTGGGGAGATGCAAGTTCTTCCTTCGGCATCGGAGTGGTCATTCAGAAGCACTGGGCCGTCTGGCGTTGGGCAACAGGTTTCAAGGTCGGCCCAAAGCGGGATTTCGACATTGGTTGGGCGGAAGCCACCGCAATAGAACTTGGGCTTCGATTGGCCCTGCACTTGGGTAATTTTGTCCTATCATTTCAGCCTTCCACCGACTTATTTTTTTTTTTAACAAATTCGAAGGTATCATAACGCACCACGGATCATCGGAAAACGTCACCTATTTAGTGCGCTCGGACAACATCGGAGTAGTGGCAGTGACGAACAAAGGCCGTTCCCGCAGCCCTCAAACGAATGCGGTCCTGAAGCATGTGTATTGGATGCAGGCAGAGAATGGCTTTCATCTACAGGCAGTCTACGTGCCCACTCGCACCAATATCTCAGATGCCTTGTCTCGCGGCGACGTCGAGACCTTTTTGAGTGGTTTCCCTGGAGCAGCGAGTCCAGTTTCCATTCCCCTACCACCGCATTTATCAGGCAAACTCGTCCAATTATTGTAAGGGCACTGCATCACGTATCTCTGGTTGTCAGTCACCCACCTTCAACACCCCCCATATTGAACACGATCTCATCGCATCTCCGCCCAAATTGCCGAGCATCAGAACGGCTTTTCATGTGGCGAGGTGTAAATTCTCTGCCCTCGTCCATGATTGATAACCCGGTAATTCAACATATAGCCAATTTGGCCAACCGAGCATCTCTCCGTGACACGGCTAGCTATGGTGCCGGATTACGAAAATTTCACATCTTCTGTGATATTTTTTTGATTCCAGAATCTAACCGCCTTCCAGCATCTTTTGAAGTGCTGCATTCCTTTGCCTTATGGGCTGTCACAGATCCAGACCCTAGCGATCCACTTCTTTCAGCTAATAGTGGCACTACTGTGGCATTCGAGCCTGTTTCAGTCGGGGTAGCACGTAAATACCTGTCTGCTGTGTGAGCCTGGCACATTGCGCAAGGTTGGCCCCTGCCACTATCTGATTCTCACCATGATCGCATTAATTGGTCCTTGCGTGGCCTGGAAAACTTGCACGGTGGCCATCGAAAACCTCTCCGGCCACCAATTTCACTCGCGATGCTCACGGCCATCAAATCCACCCTCATATTATCAGACCCGTTCGACGCGTGTGTTTGGGCAATGGCGTCGTGCGCATTCTTTGGTATGATGCGCTTTGGCGAAGTCTCCGTTGCCTCTCATTCTGCATTCAATCCACTCAAACACCTCACCCGCGCTCACACATTCTTCAGACACGATCTGCGAAACAACCCTTATGCACGTCTTGATCTGCCATCCACCAAAACAGCGAGAACCGGAGAGTCACAATCAGTATTTCTCAACGAGCAAGGAAACCTATGTCCCTTATCAGCTCTCCGCAACCTGGCTTCAATCGTTCCTGCCCTCGCGAATGATCCTTTATTTTCGTGGCGCGACAGCAAAGGTGATGTTCGTCCAATGACCAAAATACGAGCCTTGGAACGCATCAACTCAATTCTAATAGCCTGGGGTTGGGGCACGTCCTTCGGTCACTCCTTTCGAATAGGTGGTGCTTCCTTTTATCTCGCGAAGAAAGTCGACCCCAGAATAGTTCGCATTGCCGGCCGCTGGAAGTCATTAGCATACAAAACATATATTTGTGCATTCGAACAAATTTCCTCTCAGCACATGGCCAACGCAGCATTGTTATGACTGTCGCCTCCACGTCTTGTTGGGCTAGGCAGCTATGAGCCGCGGATCGTTCCGGCTAGTTGGGTGAGCGGCTCCACCCTGCCTGCGTCCCCCCCGAGCTAACGCTCGGTCCAGCCCAACCTATCAGATCATGTCAGCGACTCTCGAGCCAGACAAAGCTGGAATGTACAGGTGCCGAGAAATGGAGCCTGCCGGAATGTCTCGGCACCATATGTCCAGCTGAGCGCGCGCGCTATTTGCTTCTGTATCTATTTTCCTTTCCTACACGACGACGAGTTCGTCGTACAGCATACTTCCTCACTACTGTCCATACCTACAATCGTTTCTTTTACCCACCCACCACTCCCTCAAATTTTTCATGCTACATTTCACACTTCGTAATTCCGCGCTATGTAAATAGTCGTATTTCACGGCATGTTATTCATTACCATTCATTCCGTCACTCGATAGTCCTATGGCATGGTCAAATTCGTAGGTAGATGTCCCGCCCTCCCGAGCGGCTCCACCCTGCCTGCATCCCCCCCGAGCTAATGCTCGGTCCAGCCCAACCTATCAGATCATGTCAGCGACTCTCGAGCCAGACAAAGCTGGATTCAGCGACCCGCGGGTTCACCTGTGCTCAACCCTAGAGAGTCCGACTCTCTTTACTCTCATTTACGATGATCGTAATTATTGCATCCATTATTATCGCTTGCCCTCTGACTTTGCATCTTTTTTTCATTGGCACGTCTTTCGTTACATGTTTTTCTGGTCCCCTGAGTTCCTTATACATTCCCTCGATCTCTAACACGCCATTCAGTCACATTCCTAGTACACTGAGGCTCTTGTCACGCTCTCCATGGCATGTGAAGCTGGATTTCTAACGCCCACTCCTAGTACTTGATATTCATCGTCTCTATTGCCCTCAGTGGCAATGAAGAAAGTCCTGTCATGTATAGGTGAGTCATGTTATCAAATCCAGGAAAACTACTGATAATCACGCAAAGGCCCCCTTGCCCATTTCTGCAGCCTCGGCATGCACTGTCATCCCAGCACCATGTAGGACATTTATCATCAGCCGCCGCGTCAGTGGGCACGGCGAAGATTAATGATGCTGAAGCTATGGCGAGGACAATCACATAAGAGAAACACATTGTTTGGTGTAATATGGGATAAGATAATTCTGAAGAAAATGGTAAGAAGATGACTGGGTTTTATGTGCTGAATATTCCTTTCTTCTCACTAGGGTATACTCGCGTGTCGGAGGATCAGAGTTTTCCCGTACTAACCCGCGGTACAGCAACTATTCCAAATGACCCAATAGGATAATGACAGCGCCTACGCGCGGAGTTCCCAACACCTTATTCCTACGGAATCTGAGCTCAAGCCCATTTTTTCGAGTCTAACTTCATTTGTACCAGGCTAATTGGTCCAGCGAGCTCAACCCCTTTAATGCGTGCTGATGATGTACATGGCCAAATGCAGAATTTGCACTACCTAACATTTGACGGTCTTTGGTTGTCGCTTTATCGCATTCTGACGAGAATATTTGCAGAACAAATAGATTCGGAACAGATTTTACAAAGCAAGTGCAGGTACTAAGATAATGGGCGAAAGCGCGCAGCGCTGACCGGCCCCGGTCGGATGTCTGCCCAAGGTAGGAGGTGAGCTGCGAATTCCTCAGAGGAGTAGGAGTCTATATGACGCATCACAGCGAAGCCGTGTATACCTTTCAAAGTAGGACTCACGAGGAAGTGGAGTATTAAGGATTTTTGGGCATTACAAATTCTTCGTGGAGATTCGGAGTGGGAACAAAAATTCAACTGAGATGTTACCCGATTCAGATTGTTGTGCGCCACAACAGGTCACAGTCTGCCAGGTCATGTCGACGATATCGATATGAGGGTTGTGGTGCGCCACCAAGGTGATGGGTGACTCCGCTCGAAAAGGCAACTGCGCATCACAAAGCAACCCGCCGGTAAACGCTTGACATCAAGCCGCAGAACTTCACATGTGCGACCCCCATCACGAACTCACCTCATATCTTACTTCGCTGTTAGAAGAGACAGATGTCGTCGCATGGTGGGGGGTAAGTTGTTTTTTTATTCACACATTCTCAACTGACATTATTCATTAGCTACACTCGCTACAATATCTGACACTCGCTCGTATTGCCCGCGATTATCTACTGATTCAAGGTGTTACAAGAACATCTAGACGCTTGGGCCCCTACCATTTTTCTCCTAATCCTCCTCATATCAGCCCTTGCATCATACCCTTACCCCGACCTTACCCTGGTCATCCTTGTCATTCTCGCATTCCCTTTCGCTCTCTACCTGTCGCTTCAGCAGAGCCAGTACATCTGGCCGGATACTTTCGCTGACGAAGCATACCCATGCTCCATTCCACCACCTGACTGATCCTGCGGACAGTCCCCTTGCCCTTACCGTCCGGACGGTAACCTATGATATGATGCACGACGCATCCCCTTTGCCCTTTTCCCTTTCTTGATCTCTGACTCGGTGCGCAGTCGCACATGTGACCTATAGATAGCTCCGCAGCTGCACGATCGTGCCCCTGCGCGTTTCACTTCTTATTTCGACCTTTGACTCACTTTCTTATCCAGCACGTTCTGCCTCGCCCGTGTCTCAACGCGAATGTGCTTTCCTTTTATGGTCATACCCTTTACCGATTGCTTCTCTTGGTAGTACGAGTTATCATCCACTAATACTTTTCCTGTCCTCTATATAAACTCGCTACCATGTACTATATTCCCTAACTTGAATCTACTTGGTTCTTGACCTCCTACTCTCACCAGAGTGATCCTTTCTGCCTCGCCAGCAGTCTATATTCTATCTTCTTATCTGCTCCTCGTGGATAAGCCTATAGTCTCGATCTTTACTTGTCGACTTCGTCGACAAGCAAAGCCCCTGTTAACTAGTCGGACTTCTGTCCTTCTAATTAACGACGATCTTACGATTAACCTTCGGGTGTCGTAAGCCTAGGCCGATATAGCTTATCGTCTCGCATCCGTGTGACATAAGCTACCCGATTTGGACATAGGCATCAAATCTTACTTGCCGAAGCTTCGCCAAGTAAGACCCCTAACCTTGGGCTAGCCCAAGGATGTCCTTGACCATTGACAACACAAGCTCTGTTTGAGCGTCGCCAACAGATACCATCCAAGTCGTAACACAAGGTAGTGCGGTTCCCTCTGAACGCGCATTCTCTAGCGGAGGAATCACATCAACCTTGCGCCGCAATGCTCTTGGATCATCCACCTTCTCTGCTCTACAGTTAATGAAGGCCGCTTACCGTAATGGACATCTTTCGGTAGCTACAGAGGCAGAGGGGTATGCACAAATTTTATTAGACTAGTTACTCAATGTGTAGCTAGTATTTCGTCAATTATTTTTTGCTGTCCCTATAGAAAAATTTATGGTTCGGTTCGAGTTCGGACCACAAAAAAAACCGAACCAGACCGTTGAGAACAGTTCTCAACGGTCCGGTTCAGGGTTCGACGATTTCGCCGAACTGAACTGTTGGTCCGGTTCTCGGTTCTTGTTGAAGACCCTCTGAACCGGACTGAACCGGACCACAGCAGCACTAGCCTGAACCCTTTGCGGGTCATTGTGGGCAGTGATAAGGCTCTGCCAGTATGGGGAGAGCAGGTCTTGGTCCTCGAATCGAGAGCGGCGGGTGCTGTCGAAGAGAATCTGGAGCATGCCCGGCAACAGCTGATGGCATGGGCCAGACCACTATGTGCTAAGGCTAGTCAGACCAGCCTTCCCCCACTGAGAGAAATTAACCACACCATACCATTGATTGACCCCGAAAAGGTGTACAAATGGCGCCCTTCCAGGGCCCCAAACCCTTGAGACCCCAGTGGGGCAAGAAACACCAAGTGTACCTGGCATTGGGACGTTGGCGAATGACCAGCGCTGGCAACACAGTACCGATGCTCTTCATCCAAAAGCCCAGTACGGATAAGCTACGAATGGTCGTGGATCTACGTGAGTGCAATCAGAACACTAAAAAACTGTCCTCACTGTTGCCGGACATCGATGGAATACTAAGACGGGTAGCATGTAAGCGTTACCAATCAATAATCGACGGACAGGATGCCTATGAGCAAATCTGGATCATTCCTGAGCATGTCGACCGCTCCACGGTAACGATGCCCGATGGAAACATGGTCAGTACTGTTTTGCAGCAGGGAGACTGCAACGCACTGGCGACATATCAGGCACTGATGAATCACCTGTTTGGAGAATTCATAGGCCGATGGATGGACATATATCTCGACCATATCATCATATACTTGGATTCTCTGAAAGAACACATGGAGCATGTAAGAACAGTGTTGGGGATCCTCAAATGAGAGAAACTTTACCTAAGTGAGGGTAAGCTTCAGTTCCTCTGCAAGGAGCTAAAAATCTTGGGTCGAGTGATCAACGATGAGGGGATCCGGATGGACCCCTGCAAAAGTGGACAAGATCCTCGCATGGAAAATGCCCATGAACCGTGATGTGCTCCAAAGCTTCCTGGGCATGGTAGGATTCCTGGCGGACAATATCCATTGTGTAAGAGTGCCGATGAGCATGCTGGCAGAGATCACAGGAGATACCATCCCGTTCTGGTGGGACTTCACGCAGCAACGTGCATTTGATGAGGTCAAGCAATATGTCGCGACATGCTCAAAGCATAGCCGCGTACCTTTGGATTATGGGCCAGATGCTGAGCCCATCTGGCTCATGTCCAACGCCAGTGGCAAGGGTGTCGCTTGCATGGTTGCACAAGGTCCTGACTGGAAAACCGCATGGGTTGCGGCATTCTACAGTGCTAAGCTCAATCCGGTGCAACAGAATTACCCGGTGCATGAGCAGGAAATGCTCACTGGGGTTGAAGGCATGCTCCACCATAGGGACATCCTGCAGGGTGCACGGTTCACATGGCTGACAGACCACAAGGGACTAATACACTTACTGATCCAGTGTGATCTGTTGGGGCGCCAAGCTAGATGGCTGGAAAAGCTGGGGGAGTTTGACTTTGAGGTCAAATACCTGCCGGGAATTGAAAACATATTGCCGGACGCACTATCCAGGATGTACTCGTATGACGCACCTGGCACTGTGTGGGCACCTGGCGAATTCACCATACATGACGAAGACGTGGCCATGGGCCACGGATGGGCACTGACTAGCCTGGTGTCCATGCCAGTCTTGGTTGGGGACAAAGCTAGGGCGGTGAACCCTCCCAGATGGAGTTCTCGCCTGGCTCAGAAGCAGACCATCAGACTGAAGGATTGTGATGAGGTTATCGTCCACCAAAGGATCGTGACAAAGTTATGGCCAGACCAAAGGATTGTGATGAGGTTATGGCCAGACCAAAGGATTGTGATGAGGTTATTGTCCAGCTGAAGGATCATGACAAGGTTATCGCCAGACCGAAGGATCATGATGAGGTTACACCCACACGACATCACCTACAGGCAGCTCCAGTGGCTGCAGATGGGCACCCAGTGGTGTCTGTAGAGGCGGGTGAGAAACCACGGCGCAAGCACCAGCCAAAGGAGGTGGCTCCGGCAGAGACAGGGTGACCTGAAACTGCGGCAGAATTCGCCAAACAGATGGCTGGCCATTCCGTCCTCAAGGGACCTAAGGGACGAAAGGAGGGGGAGGAGGCAGGGCAGAACCCTGCCAAACACCCTAGCAATGTCAGCCAGACTGAGTCACAAACAGAGGAGTCACATACCGAACCTCAACTGACAATGCAGGAGGAATACCCTGCAGAGGATGAGCTGATAGCTGGACTAAAGGACCAGTACAGCAGGGATCCATTCTTCAAACGAATACTGGACTCACCAGCAGAATATCGGAACTTCGAAATCAGGGACGGCCTGGTATGCATTCACCTGAAGGAAAAGACATTGCTATGCATACCGGACGTCACGCTGAAGGAACGAGCCATAAGAGAGATAGTGATCTCACAAGCCCATTCCCTACTGGCCCATCTGGGAGCTGCTAAGACATTCATCTACTTATGAGACCACGTATGGTGGAAATCCATGGCACAGGACGTTAACTCATATTGCGCGTCATGTGTGACCTGTAAGAGAAGTAAGCCCTCGAACCAGAAGCCATATGGCTTGTTACACCCGCTCCAAGTGCCCAAAAAGCCATGGGACTTGGTGGGCATAGACTTTGTGGGCCCCTTGCTGATATCTAAGAACCGCGATGGTGAATATGATGCTATCACGGTAATAATTGATAGACTTACCTCGATGGTGCACCTAGTACCCAGCTGAACGAACTACATGGCGCAAGAAGTAGCGGAGCTTGTCTTTGCCGAAGTCTACAAGCATCATGGACTACCTAAGTCAATTGTTAGTGACCGAGACATTCTGTTTACCAGCACATTCTGGACTCACCTGAATGCCCTGATGGGAATCCAGCAAAACATGTCCAGCGCCTACCACCCTGAGTCGGATGGAGCCACAGAACGAGCCAACAGAATGGTAACCCAGATGCTCAGGTCTATAGTGTCCCCGTCCCAGACGGACTGGGTGTCCAAGCTACCTGCAATCGAATTTGCCATCAACTTAGCGAGCTCTGAGACTACCCTGCTCTCACCATTTGAGGCCAACACTAGACGCACCCCCAGGGTCATGGTATGGAACAATCCAACAAAGGATGAGTACCCCAGCGTGAAAGCCTACCTGCAAAAGATGAAGTTAGCTCAAATGAGTGCACATGACTCTATGCTCGAGGCACATGTGAAACAAACACAACACGCTAACTGACGACATCAGCTATGTCCCTTTAAGGAAGGAGACTTGACTTACGTGTCAACAAAGAACATGGCCCTGCCGAAGGGCCTGGCACGCAAGCTCATACCCAAATATGTGGGACTGTATAAGATCACCCGAGACTACGGTAATAATTCGTTTATGATTGACTTACCTAGTAGAATGCGCAGCTGGGGTGTTCACCCGGTGTTCCACTCATCCCTGCTCTGCATACACCTGCCCAACGATGACTGAAAGTTCCCAGGGTGGTCAGACGCTCAGGTCTTAAACTTTGACGACGAACGAGAACCTGAATGGGCCATCAAACGAATCGTGTCACACACCAGCGCCAGCGAAGAGGCCACTTTTGAAGTGGAGTGGAGGGCCGGGGACGTTACCTGGCTACCCTACGCTGATATATCACACCTTGATGCATTAGCTGAGTATCTGGATTTAGTTGGAGCCACTAACATCAATAATTTGCCAGCGGGGCGGGGGAAACTCCCTAGTGACGACTCCCGACTGTTATTAGGGCAGGTCTTGCTTGGGAGTATAAAACCTATGCCCGCCTCCACCTATCCGACACCTCCGCCTGGAGAATCCTCACTATCCTTGTTCCCCACCATCACATCTTCCGCGTCACCATCCTCCGACTCTTAGTTTGAGGAAACCAAACTCACCGTCTTCGCCATGTCTGTATCTCCCGAAGACAGCACCCTCTCATACTTTTTGAGGCATGGGCCCAACATCCTCATCAGTAACCCAGATAACCCAGAGGAGTCAGTCACTATCACCCGCGACCAGCTAAGACTGTTCGTCGAGTACTCACATGCCCTCCGCAACAAATCTCTGTGTTCCCGTCCTCCAGCCCCCTTGGGCTATGACTTCTTCACCCACGCATTTAACAGTGAGGTGTTGCACTCCAGTGCCTCGTACCTCGATGAGCACAGTACTGTCGTCAACCCCAAAGCAGCCATCGAATTGGCCAACATCATAGGCAAAGAGGACGATGATGTGGAGATCACTGTGTCGCCCATGCGTATGGAACAAATGGAGAAGATGGTATGGCAGACTGCATTGAATGCCACTCACCAGCGCGAGAAGATTGAGGTGTGTCACACTGCTCAATGGAAGGAAAAGAACTATGGGAGGAAGCAAGACCAGAAGCTGAAGAAGCACGGGTTAGGAAGGATTAGGAAGGACATTGGCATGCCCACCACGCACCCGGTTGTGGTCGCCTCAACCAGCGAGGCGACCAAAGTGCCCTTTGCCTCAATGGATTGAATGGAGGAATCACAAGAGGGGGTTGAGGAAGACTGGTGTCTGCCTGGAGGGGGAGATGTAACGGTGTAGCGATGGTCGCGGCATTGGGCTCAAAACCACGTATTTCCATACTCACGTCAACACCTGAAACATATGCGCACATGTCCGACGCACTTTTGCACATGTCCGAGCCACTCCGTATCGGATCCAGTGCATCGGACCTTCGGACATCGCATTGGCCGATCGCACTTCGCGCGCACTTGTCCATCCCATGTCTTGTCCATCCGAACTAGCCTCACTAGGTGCGTAGTTATTTCCGTGCACATTTTCTGACATTCGGACCGCATTATTACATGTCCGCAGCACCTCATGTCTTATTACATAAGACATCGGACCCGAAATATATTGCTACTATCTTCACCTGTAGTTTTCCGAATTTCTATGTACTTACTTAAATACTCTGTAGTGACCCGTAGCAATCATCATCCAATAGTTAGGAGCCGTTTCCCGACTCTGCGGATCACCCAGAATATTCTCGTAGTTCTTAGTTGCATTGCGAAATATTACCATTCGTTCACCGTCATACTCCGTCACTCGTTATACTCGCGCATACCGCTCGCAACCCGACACTCATTATAAAGTTTCCGACTCATTATTGTGAAGTCCGAAAGTCTGAAATCTCGGACATTGCACTTTGGCTTCGGACATTGGATAAGTACCTTCGGACATCATCGGATTACCTTTGGACATCGTTTCGCACCATCGGACATTTTGTTATTTGCATTACTGACACATTTTTACTACTAATACCAATTAGCAACCCCTATAGGATCGAACGCACTTGCTCTGCAAGTATAGCAGCATAGGTCATGCTAAGATCTACCAAAATATTTGTTGTCTAGGTAGTACGATTTCTGCTGAGCCCAGTGGAAATCAGCTTTCTACAATGGTGTCACCCAGCCGGTTCTGTATCATCATGACTTAGCGTTCTCACTCTTGCCTAACCGTTATTACACTCATTTGATCCCTGTACTACAGTTGCTGCCCATCGCCCTTCGGCTGAGGGGGCAGCTACCTGTATTCATCCCCTTCGCCTTTTGACTCTGTTATCTTCTGCATCCTCGTAGTATAAAGGCTGTATCAATACGTAGTGGTACGGCAGTGTTTTTCTGGAATACTAGCAGACTTTGAAACTGTTATTACCTTAGGAACACTTCTTCTTGTGTCGCTGACCTCGAACCTCACACGCTAAAGTGTCATCGCCACAGCACCTCTCAACCGAACTTGGGAATAAGCTCGATGACTTGACATACACTGCTCAGAGGCACTATATCTCCCAAGGGATCGCAGTTTGATCGAACACAACGATGAACTGAAAACATGTTGGTAACAGGAACTGGAGTAACAAAACGGATATTGTTGATGGTGCTGAATGATGATTGAGAAAAGTTGAAAAATTTGGTGTAAAGGAATGGTTGGTTCAAGTGTGGTGTTTTGGTAACAGGCTGGATAATAGCTTTTACTTGGACAATGAGATACCCTAAGATTCTGGCATTGAGACACAAAGAAGATATAAGGAAAAATCATACATGTACGTTTGGACACTGCTGGGGAAAGTAGCTCACCACTTTTGTGAGTGATTAAGACAGTGTCTCCCCTTCCGAACGGCATTGAAGAACTTGGTGGTAGTGCCTGAATGGTGTGAGCAGGACTAACAATACGACTATCTTGCATAGCGCACTGCTGCATGCGGAATTTTTGCCACATGTGAAGGTAATGAAAGGAGAGGGAACAGTTGGGGCAACATATTTGCCTTCCATTGCGCTCGAGGTAAGATCTACCAGAGATCAAGTCACCCAGCGCTGGACAGAGATTGGGAATGTGGAAACGTTGGGAAGCTTCTTCAATAGATTGGTGAGGAAAATGTGGATGACAAGTAAGAAGGATGGCGACAGTGTCATCAGAAGAAAAACAAGTGTGATTGTTGTCAAAAAGAGAAGTGATTGGCTTGCCAGCAACAATGTACTGCTTGCCAGGCAGAACAGTGGAGATCCAAGTTGCTTCGGGATAATGGAGGGCCATTGTGTTTGCTTCCCTGGACATTTCATAGATCAGACTTGCCTGCTGTGACTTCAGAACTGTGTAAAGCTGGAAAAATTGAAGTTTTTCCTGCCAGTTGAGGAAGCAGCAGCACTGACTGTGGAAATTCTTGCGATTGGATGTGCGGTAAGGCCATTTTACATGAGTGATGTGGCATCGCTCAGTGATATCGCTGGTCCATTGATATCGCTGGTCCATTGATATCGCTGGTCCATTGATATGGAGCACCCATGGCTCAAGTACTCCGGATGACATGCTGCATTAACTCTAGCTTGGGGATCTGGAAGTGATGAAGAGGACCATTCTTGCCATGGCAGCCACCCAATGTTAGGATGAAGTCCTTGTAGTAGTGAAATTCGTGTAGGGCTTCAGATAAAGAATGTAAAGTCTCGTCATACAGGAAGAGATTCTGTGCTTGGAAGATGAATTCGGTGATGGTGCCCACAATCACACCAGGAAGGAGCTTCTCAAGATCTTGATGTTCTCAACCTGTGAGCTGTTTCAGCGTGGAGATGCCATTTGCCCAATGATGCACTCCTACACGAGGTTGAAGAGATGATAGTCGATGATCGAGTTCCGCTCCCCCCATGATGTTTATTGACCACTTGACAGTGTAAAGAGTAAATCTCTGCTGGGCTCAGCGGAAATTGTACTACCTAGTCAACAATGTTTAGGTAGATCTTAGCACAACCTATGCTGCTATACTTGCAGAGCAAGTGCGTTCGATCCTAAAGGGATTGCTAATTGGTATTAGTAGTAAAAATGTGTCAGTAATGCAAATAACAGAATGTCTGATGGTGCGAAACAATGTCCGAAGCCAAAGTGCAATGTCCGAGATTTCGGACTTTTGGACTTCACAGTAATAGGTCGGAAACTTTATAATGAGTGTCGGATTGCGAGCAGTATGCACGAGTATAACAAGTGACGGAGTATGACGGTGAATGAACAATAATATTTTGCAATGCAACTAAGAACTACGAGAATATTCTGGGTGATTCACAGAGTCCAGAAATGGCTCCTAACTCCTGGATCATAATTGCTATGGTAACAGTGCCATGACAATCCCAAATGTAGTGCCGCCACTCTCTGCATCCTTGAAGTAGGTTGGATATTTGACACCTGTCAAAGATTTCTTGTTGTAACACCACTTGATCATTCCTTTCAGAATAATGTCTGCCTCATAAGCACCTTTGCATGCCTGACAGTCCTATTGCTAGCCATGAGTGCCTTGTGCCAGCTACTCAAATCAACATACCTTATATGTCAAAATTTTACGATTCTCCACCACAGCTGCTGCTAGTGTAGCATTCGCCTTAATGATCACTGGTGTCTTTTCATTGACAAAGCCAAAATCAGCTTCAACCAGTGGGCACATGAGGTTCTTGAGTTCACTCCGTAAATTTGAGCCACGTGATGTGATCTGTGGGACAACAAGCAACTAAACAACAGTATCTGAAATGTGAGAACATACCAGTTTGTATGCATCTTCATTGTATTCAACTTTGACTCCATTGGCACGACAGGCTGCATTCCATGCCTCAGCGGACCAGTCCCAATGTTCAACATCATTGGGATAAATCGAACTATTGGTAAGGACACACTGATAGTGACTTATGGCTAGTTGTATGATGGCTGAATAAAGTCCATCGAAGTCACTGCAATGAACTCGACCCCGGCTACCACCATCACCGAGCTTGACTTTTTGGACTACCTGTAAGCCCTCAGCCATACCCAGTGCAGGTGCTGGCCATTTGAGACTCCGAGTACCAGGGATCTGTGCAAAGGGTGAGGGTGAACTGTGTTGATCGGCTGCTGTGAGCTCATGGCTGGAGATATCCAAGATGCTGTCAAACATGCCCGTCCATGCATTAAATCTAGTGCCTGGTGGTGGGTCTGCTGGCCCACCACTCAAAGGTATTGGCATTCCCTGTACAAGCAACTCAGTGGGGAGTACCATGCAAATGACCTTACTTACATGTCCCCCAGGACCAGACAGGATGGTGTCGGGCACTGTTAAGTTGAGTGGGCACAAACCTTGAACTGACGCCATAGGTGGGGGAACATGATGTATTCGCGGGGGTTGGAAACCTTGAAAGCATGCAGCCATACTCATTGGATATCTGCCTGTGGCCAAGTTAGACTGTTTCAGTAAGACCACACGCTCCGTCGCTGGTTACCGGCTTTTTCATGAATGCATGCACCGGCTTCTACAGCCTCTTGTTGCAGCTGGGCGTGAAGGTGTTGACATGGTCTGTGCAGATGGGCGACTGCAACGAGTCCACCCAATTCTTGCTGCCTATGTTGCAGATCATCCTGAACAATGCTTGATTGCATGCACGAAGGAAAGTTACTGTCCAAAGTGTCATGTCCCCCGCGATAGTCGTGGCAAACCCTTAACATCACTCCTACGAGACCCAGACCGCACATTAACAATGTTAAAGCAACAAAAAACAGGATGGCGGGTAGCTGCATACACTTGTGAGGGTCTGCGTCCTGTATATCACCCCTTCTGGGCTGATCTCCCTTTGGCCAACATCTTTGCATCTATCACACCGGACATCTTGCACCAATTGCACAAGGGTGTATTCCATGACCATCTATTAAAATGGTGTATGGAGATTGCAGGAGAAAGAGAAATTGACGAATGTTACCGCACCATGACAAATTACCCTGGCCTTCGCTACTTCTCACAGGGAATTTCCCTTGTGTCTCAATGGACAGGGACTGAACATCAAGAAATGCAGTGTGTCTTCATGGGGGTCTTGGCTGGTGCTGTCCAACCAAAGGTAGCTCGAGCAGCCCGCGCCGTTCTCGATTTTATATATTATGCACAGTTTCATTCGCATACTTTGCAGTCCCTGAATGCTCTGCAATCTGCACTAGATGAATTTTACGAACATAAGCATATTTTTGTGGACCTTGGTGTATGTGGAGACTTCAACATACCTAAACTGCACTCAATGGTTCACTACATCAAATCTATCAAGTCCAGGGGTTCGGCTGATGACTTCAATACAGAGTTTCCTGAGCAGCTGCACATAGACTTTGCAAAGGACGCATACCAGGCAACAAATTGGAAGGACTATGTGGTCCAAATGACAAGATGGTTAGCATGCCAAGAGGCCATGGATCAATTTGAAGCTTACCTTGATTGGAGGTTACAAAGAGATGGTGTGGATGAGAAAGATGAGACTCAAACTGATGGAGATGATGCGGAAGTAGAAGTTGGAGATGTAACATGACACCTGCCTAATCAAGATGTGACATCACTATCTCGCATCCTTGCAGCACGGCCACCTTTTTGCACTTTGACAGTGGCTTCTATTGCCCAAACTTTTGGTGGCCTCAACTTCATGCCAGCCTTGAATTTGTATCTCCGCACCACATCACTGCCAAATGGTTCTCAGTCTTATTCAAGTTCAATGGCAACACCAGTACTCTCTCAGTAGGATCAATTTGATGCTTACCATCATCTATCAATACCTTACCCCAAGCTGCGCGCCATTCACATGACAAAGTCCATGGACAGAATACGGGCCATTCCATTCTCGCCGGCACTGGGACGTTCAGCAGCATCTCCAGCACATTTTGATACTGTCCTTGTATGGACTTTGGACCCAGATGAGAATTTGAATGTGCATACTCGAGGTACTGGATTGGAGGGTAAGTCGGTTGTATTTCCTTGAGTCTTGGCCTGTGTGGGCTGAAAAAATCTCACCAGGGCTACAAGTCGTGCAGGTTTGACTGTTGTTTAACATTCCATCACACCTGCAAATCAGTGGCCAACCATATCAAGTCGCACTCATTGAGTGGTTCACTCCCTTCCGTGTGTGTGACGGAGTGATGAAAATGCACTCTGTCTTGCGGTCTTACTCTGGTCAAGGCCCTCGCACAGAAGTCATACCCATGAGTCGCATCATAGGTAGTTGTCATCTCTTACCGAAGTTTGGCATGAACATTAACAGAAGTTGGAGAGCGGAGAATGTCTTGGATATCTGTAAAACTTTCTATCTTAACCCGTGGATAGACATGCATAGTTTTTACAATTTCCGTGGCACCACATGATACCTCGCATGATGTGTTGGATTTTGTATTCCTACTTACATACACACTGTCTAAATATTGTCTGCACAAATAGTCGAATCTCCTGGCTCCGAGTCTATGTTTGATGGCGAAGTTTGCGGGTGGGAGCGCTGGAATGTGTTGATGTTGAGCAATTGAACTTGACAGCAGGCTTTGGCTAGTGACTTCTCGGTATCCCAGCGGTTTTGAATGAGTTCTCATAGATATCCGACTGTAATTTCAATGATCTCTAGTGTGGATGGACATGTATTCAATACATGAGTGCTAGTGGCTGAGGAATGCACTCACCACTATCCTGTTGATGCCGTACCTCATCCACCTGCACCTGTTCCTGAAAGCACTGCAAAGCCAAGGCTTCCTCCTTCTGGCGCTTTTCTAACTGGAGGCTAACCCACTGGTGAAGACAAGGACTGCAAGAAAAGTTCATATATGTTGGCATCAAGATGTGTGTAAATGTCTTACCACTTGCACTTGATGTTGGGCTCGTCCAGCAGTAAGGTATCATCAATGTCAAGTTCACTCACACTGGCAGAGGGTGTAGCTGGCACTACAGCAGTGCCATCAGTCTCTGAGTTTGAGCTGTGCCAAGGTGTCAGTGAGTGAGCATCTCAAGAGGTCACCATTATTCACACCATTTTAATGACTTCAAGTTATGATCCATCGGAGGTAGTATTGAGGCCCACGAGTGAAATATGGTGTCAGTGGCTGGGAGTGATGTAGTTGGATGAATCTATGCAAAGATGTGATACTGAGGTGAAAATTTTAGGTCCTATAGGGTCTACAGAGTGGAATGCCTACAATGCCTACAGGGCCTATCATAGACACTTGTGCCCTAATCTAGATTGTCGCTGTCTACATAGGCATATATAGGCAACACCTGCCTACCTAAATTGTGTGTTTTCCTGATGAAGTGTTTGACATGTCTTATAGAAGGATGCGATGTCACAGGGATCTGAAATAGTGCATGCCCTTTTGATGGCATTGAGAGTGTCAAAATGAGTTTGAGGAGGATGTGGGAGAGGATCTCCAAATTGGACAGCAGTAGCAAGAGAGATTGGGGAACATTTTGAGGCTGTACATGTGATGAGCAGTTGCTCAGGGTAGTCGGCTATCCAAGTGACCAGAGGCGTATGAATCATGCGCAAATCTCCTCTTGGGTCTGACATAGGGCAGCCATCATGAGCAGCAAGCTTCAAATTACGCATGACAATTGAAACTGCAAAATGATAGACTCACACAGATAACATCGCATGAACAGGCTTTGAAACATCGAGGAACTTTGGTATTGGCAGGTAAGCAACCAAAGTGAATGCATGTGATCTTGCCTTCATGTGAACACCTGCATGGATATTAGCAAGCAAGATTAGCAGGGGATGCATCTCCTTGTTTCCGGTTCCAATGGTCAGAGGTGTCTTGTCAGAAGCGCCAATCATGCCAATGAACAAATGACCTGGAGGAAGTTTATCCTAACAAGACGATAGTGAGTCCAAGTCCATCATGACCGTTGGTGACACCATCTACCTGTATCTCCCAGGTAATATCAGCGCTCATAAACTCTCTGTAAGCTCTTTGATTGTCCGGGCCTTCAAATTCCCGGTACGGTTGGAAGTCCATACAAGGCACAAAGACTGGGTTGGCGAATTGATGCTTCACGACCTCAAGACCATCCCTCCAATAGATCATCAAAGGTGCTTTCATCTTGTACGAACCAACTTTGATTTGTTGATGGTACCATCAAGGTACTTCAGGCAATCCTTTGATCCGAATGCACAGATCCCTCAATGTGATGAATGAAGGTGGGTTGTTCTTGGTCTGTATCTATTGTTGACATATACTGCGTGAACCGCCATCAGACAACTTACATGCTCAAGGTGGAGAAACACATCAACCTCTTTTTGCAATAACGCCGCCTCCGAAAGCCAATATCCCAGGTCAAATTCAGCTTTCAATGCAAAGGGATAGTAAAGGTTCTCCATGTGGCAGATAGCAGCATGTATGTTGTCCTGCATGATGTGGGAATCATGCATGGACATGAATACTAGGTGACCCTCAAAAGATAAAGTCTGTTAGCTTAGTCCTCAGACTAGTCAACCCATACCTTGGTTTCAAACCATGGTTCATATTTCCAGTTTTCCCCAAGTTTCATGATCTGAATATGTTTTGACGGAAAAAGTCTAATGTGAGATGGGAATCACATTTAGACCTAGTTGATGTGAGAAGAGAAATGAAGGTTAAGGTATAGCCTTGCCTTTGGCTTATTCCCGCTACCTTTAGGTAGTGGGTCTTTCCAGTCAGGTTTTTTTGCGATTCTACGGGGCATTGTGTTTTGGAATTTGATCAGTATACAAATGGCGAAAAATTCTCACAGTGGTTCGTGCATGCTTGCACTGTGTTGTTCCGTTCTATACCTTTGCCTGTTTGATGTCCATATTCTATTGTTATGTCCCTTACTTTCGAGGGTGTTGACGTCGTCGCCTCATGTGATCATTCTGTTTCGTTCTCCTCTGTAACTGCACAACTACTCACTCGGCGCCTTCGACGTAGCAACATTGTGCCAGATGTTCGCATTCGTGCTCTCGTCTTTATTACCGATGGCATTATCAATCTTTCGACAGATTTCTTGTTTCTCGTCGTCAATGATGCATGCAGTGATGTTTTTGGTCGCGATTGGTTAGAATATTGTTGGAATATAAGTGACAATCATCGTGATGTTCAACTGCCTGAACATCCGTGTTGTTTTGGTTCGTTCTTTTCTTCTCCGGTTCACAATTTACTGACATAGATGTAGTATGTTCAGACGATAACAGTTTAAATTATGGGTCATCCATGCCAGTGAAGGTTTATACTCCCAGTTTTAAATCTGCTGATTCCGTTAAAGGAGAATATCTCATACAAGACATGCTGTTCTCAGCTTCGTCAACGGATGCTACTCAATTATTACCTCTTCTGCGGAATCATGGACTCGAAAACGATTTTTCACCAGAACAGATGAACATTCAGGTTTTGCGACATCTCCTTTCTGGAGTCTGTATCCACGCGGGAGCAGGGCGAACCGGTCCCAAGGCTTGTAGACTCATTTGTCGAGCGTTTTCGGATGTTCATTCATTGCTTGGTTATATAGTTTGAGAGGTATTGCTTTCATTACCATCTGTATTATCCATCGCGTCTCTCAAAGATATTGTTGGTGCTGCGGGAGAACAGAATTCGCTTATTCATGTGAATCGTGCCGATTTGATTTGATTGCTATTCCTTTGATGTGTGAAGTCTTCAGAAGATGATGTGCTGTTCAAAGAATTGTTTCTCGGTTTCGAAACTTTATCTCATTCTTCTTTACATGCATATGCTACACTTCATGGCATACAATTTCAATCAGCAGATTCACGGGAAGCTCTATTACAGATGTTGATGCAGCATTTGTCTGACGGCAGTTGTCTGCGTGGAAAGGATATTTACGATATATTTGGCTAGGTAGCGGGCTTTGCCACGCATGTGGCCTTACACAACTTATTCACTTTGGCTAGAGAAAACCATAGAGAAAAGTACAAAGCCAATAAAAAACCTATCCAAAAAGACCATGTTTCAATTCCTGCCAACTGTCTTATTTTTGCTACCTACTTTTCTCTAGTGTTTCTTTACTTTACTTTTTCATTAGGATGCTTTGACTCACCTGACACTTCATAAAATTGTACCCATAGGGTATGATGTCATTATGATGTCATAAAACTCCACAGATACTCCTGCAGGTATTCTGTTGAAAGATATTATGTCATCAAGCTCTAGATTATTCTACTCTACAATGACATCATTCATGATGTCATTTCCTTCTAGAATATTCTGCTCCACAATGACTCACTCTGACTCACTCATGGAAGGTTCTGGAATCTTTTGCTCCACAATGATGTCACTCTTGATGTCATTATGATGTCATTACTCCACATTCCAGAATGTTCTGCTCCACAATGATGTCATAGCTCCATTTTTCACTTGTATTTTATTCTTTTATTGGGTTTGACCCAATATTTTGATTGGTCCTCCTTATTTTTTATTGTTTGTGAACCTAGGTTACTTTCCCACACAAAATGTATATAAGGAGAGCCCATTCTCCCCCCAAAAAAATATGATCTCCCATTTGTAGCTATCTGCCTATCAGATATTTCACTTGCAAAGTTAGTCCCTTTGAAGTGAGACAAGTGCAGGGAAAAGAATTCCCTTGAGATTATAAGTTTCTTACCTTAGAAACTTATTTAGTGCTATAGACCAAGTGTTCTTGGTCATATATATTGTCTTTGAGACCCCTTTGTCTCATTGCTCTATGCCCTTTGACTAAGCGATCTTAGTCATCTATCATATTGTTGAGACCACGTCTCACTAGTCCCATAGACCAAGCGATCTTGGTCAAGTTATAGTCCCCTTTGTTCAAGCGATCTTGAACATATATCATATATTTGAGACCATTGTCTCACAGTCAAGTGTCCATAGACCAAGCGATCTTGGTCATATTTTGTATATTTGAGACCATGTCTCACTAGTTCCAGTATCCAAGTCCAGAGCCTAGAAGGAGATTTCCTAGGCAAATACTTTCCAGAAACCGAATTATGTGTCTAGAAGCTTATTCCTAGACAAGAGATTTGAGTTTCAATAAAGAAAAGTAAAGCTCCAGCTAGGTTGATCTTTATAAAAAGATTAGTTTAGCGAGCCTCCCAAGAACTCACACGTTATCTACCATGAAATAGGAAAAGTCGTAGACCATGTTAATCGAGGACTGGCAAGCAGTCTTATTCAAAGTGTAATTGTGGTGTCATTACATTTACACGACTTTATATAAGACCCTCGGTTATTAAGACAACATCACAGTCCATTTTTTGAAGATGATTCTCCCCTCCGGGGTGGGCAATTAGCACATTGGGGTGGTAATCCCTCAATGTGCCAGGACGTGGACCTGCCAAAGGGTCAACAGATGCAAGCAGGGTGTCATAGTCTGACTCGGGTATACTGAGATGATGTTGCTCAGGATTCGTGTCACGAGTACCTTTAACAAACCATTATTCTTTCCTAAATCTTCCTAAGCATCAATACACAGCGCCTAAACCAAACCCTAACCCTACACTGAAAGCGTCTATCATTCCTGAAATACCTTTAGCGCCTACAACACGTGTCTTCAATGTGACTGATGAAGAAGACGAGTTCTTTGATTGTGAATAGATTAGATTAGATACGATAAGATAAGATATGGTCACGTGATGCTTCTTTAATATTCTACGATGTTCTATGGTACGATTCTCTTTCTCTTTTTATGATTGGCTAGTAGTTGTAACTCAGTTTCAATCTCCGTCTCAATAGTTGTATATAGGTAGCATGTCTTGGTCGATAGTTCTTTAGTTCAAACCTCTTGTATCTACAACTGTAGCAATCCAAGACGTACTTGTTCATCATCATCTTTGTCCGATAACCTTTGTTTGAGTCCTAGTCTCTGCCCAGCGTTAATTCGTTATTGGGTTGTGACATTAGGTTTGAACTATAGGAGACTCCGACTCTTTGCACACCGCTCGCACATCTCTCATCACCACTACACGTTTTCCATTGCCCGGCCTAAACAGCCGCAATCATTTTCTGAAACCCATCACTTTGCTCGCTTGAGCTTTTTCACGAATAGCCTTTAGTAGTTAGTAGTCCTATACCAGGCCCTGCCTTACATTGCAGCCGCCAGTATATGGAGGTGTTGACGACATTAGGCGTCTCGCTACAACTTTGAGTGCTGGCCCAAGACCCTGCCTGCTCAACGTTACTATAGTTACTTTCATACCTACATCTTTCTTCATACGCATGTAGAACCTTTTGTTAAGTCTAGTGGAACTGTCGCATCTGCGGATAGTCCTACCATCGTTACCACGAGGATTTAGATATGGGATTCTAGTGAGACTCGCACTTGTAAGCTTCAGCTGGAAGAGTGATAACTTGTCCTAGACCTGTACCCTTTCGGTGACTGAGAAGTAGCACACACGAAGCACACAGTGTTTTTCCCACTTAACAAAGCATAGTTTTACGTATTCCTTTCTAGTTAGTAATTAGGGAAGTGTCAGTCGGGTTGATTAAAGAACCCTTTGACCCTAAAGGACGAGGTTGATCCAGTTAGTACTGGGGACCCCTTTAGCTTTCCATTTACGTATCCTTTTTCCCTCTTTCCTTTCATCATCTTTCCTATCCAGAAGAGCCGTTACGACCCGCTCTTCAACAGTCATTAGTGAATCGGATTCCAGAACGCACCTGGCACTATGGCTGAAGTCGCAGAAGCTACCATGGGACCTGCTGAAAACCCCCAAGAACCACAAGAGCAAGGGGAACCAGGACCACAAGGCATAGCTATGCCGATAGAGTTCACCAACTATGTACAGAATGCCATTACCATGGCAGCACATGAACTGTACGTAAGGACACAAGAACTCCTTAACCACAACAATACACTTCGGGCACAAAACGCAACACAGGAGCTTCAACTCAGGACCCAAAACTCACAAATAGAGGAACTAAAGAAGAAGCTAGAAAGATTTGCACAATCCCCGAATACTTCGCAAGTCAAATTGTCGAAGCCCACAGAATTCACTGGAGACAAAGATTCGATCTCCATAGAAGTCTACACGACTCAGTTGGCACTATACATGTCGCAATGGCCACTGATCACGGACAGGCAGAAGATTACAACTGCCCTGTCTTTCCTTAAAGGATCTGCTGCTAAATGGGCGCAGAAATACGTAATTGAGCTTGATTCCAAGCCAATATCCTTTGAGGACTGGACGAAAGAATTCGAAACCATGTGGGGACAAGACGACAGAGAAGGAAAGGCTATCAGGGAGTTGGAAACCCTGAAGCAAGGATCTTCATCAGTGCCCAAATACGCAGCAGCTTTCAAGCAGAAGGCTGCACTCACCAAATACTCAGACTACGACCTCCGCCTCAAATTCCGATCTGGCCTACAAACCCGGATCAAAGAGCAACTCGCTCATATTCCAGCGTCTGAGAAAGACACCCTTAAGAAGCTCATCGATTACTCCATACAGATTGGACGTAACTACGAAGAGTTAGACACTGAGAAAAAGAAGAGTCATTGGTGGACCCCTAACAAGGAAACCACAAGAACCTTCAATAACCCAAGGCAGGCTGGTCCTAGCAAAGACAGTGACACTATGGATGTGGACTTCGGCAAGCAGAGGGGATCTCCCAAACCCCAAGGAAAGCCTGGCGCTTTCACCTGCTACCGCTGTGGAGAACAAGGCCACATAGCGAGAAACTGTAAAGGTGCACCAAAAGCGCAAGTCAAAGCGGCTGCTGTTGTCGAAGAAAACTCCGCGCCGAAGTGGTTCACAGATTGGATCGCTTCTAACAAAGGCAAGGATTTTTAAAGGGGTTGAAGTCAAAGTCTGCAGACCTAGACCCGAACAATCGTTTCTCTATTCTCTCTATGTTTCAAGATGTATCAGAAGTACATATTAGATCCAAATCTGAGCATTTTTATATTCCAATAACGTTGAAAGGAAAGAACTGACAAGCAGACGTAAAAGCACTTGTGGATTGCGGTGCATCAACATTATTTATCAGTGAGAAGTTTGTTGAAAAGAACAGTGTGAAATGCCGTAAATTATTAAGGCCTATTTCAGTCAGGAACATTGATGGATCACTAAATGCTGCCGGATTGATGACTCATTTTGCAGAACTAGGTCTAAAGATTGGTGATCACGAAGAAGAAAAAGCAGCCTTCATGGTCACAGACTTAGGAAGCGATGATGTTATTATCGGCATAGATTGGCTAAGATATCATAATCCAGAAATTGACTGGAATGCAGGACGATTTGCACTTTCTCGATGCCCTGTAAAATGTGAAACTAAAAAAGAAAAGAAACAAAAAAAGAAGGAAAAAAGAAAAGAACAAAAAAAGATAGATGATGTACCTGATCTAATTCCTACGGACGATGAAGACGAGGATGAAGAAGATATGTCGATGAAAAGGGCGACGGTTGAGGAAATAGAAGACGAAGAAAGTCCGGAGAGACTATGGATTCGTTATAAAGCCTCAGTTGCCACGGAACAGAAGGTAGCAGAAGAAGCTACTAAGAAGAAGCAGTCGGTAGAAGAAATGGTACCTGATTGGCTTCATGATTACCTGGGAGTTTCCTCAGAAGAAGAATCTAAGCGCTTCCCTGAAAGAAAGAAGTGGGATCATGCGATAGATCTTAAAGATGAGGGCGATCTTCTGCCAAATGCGAAACCCTATCCGTTGTCACCCAAAGAGATGGATACACTGAAGGAATGGTTGAAAACCGAGACTGCACTGGGACGTATCAGAAATTCACAATCTCCAGTAGCAGCACCTTTCTTCTTTGTAGCCAAAAAAGATGGCAAGTTAAGACCGGTAATGGACTATAGAAAGCTCAATGAGAAGACGGTGAAAAATGCATATCCGCTACCGAGATCTCAAGATTTAATTGATGCTTTAACCGGTGCCACGATGTACTCCAAGATGGATGTACGATGGGGATACAATAATATTCGCATGAAAGAAGGAGATGAGTGGAAGGCGGCCTTCAAAACGCCGTTTGGTCACCACGAACCGACCGTGATGTATTTTGGACTCACAAACTCGCCTGCAACCTTCCAAACTATGATGAATGAAATTCTAAGAGACCTAATAGATGGCAAAACAGTAGTCATCTACATTGATGATATAATGGTCTTTACGAATGGAAATAGGGAGCAGCACCGAAAGGTGGTACGAGAAGTCCTGAAACGATTAAAGGAGAATGACCTGTTCTTGAAGCCTGAGAAATGTAGCTTCGAACAGTCTAAAGTCGAGTCCCTCGGGTTGATCGTGGAAGAAGGCAATGTGTCAATGGACCCCGTGAAAGTAGAAGGAGTATTGAAATGGCCTGTTCCCAAATGCGTAAAAGATATCCAAGCATTCATGGGCTTTGCCAACTTCTATCGAAGATTCATACTGGGGTTCTCGGATATAGCCAGACCAATGAATGATCTGCTAAGAAAAGATGCCAAATGGGACTGGACAGAGAAACAACAAAAAGCTTTTGATGAACTTAAGAAACGTTTCACAGAAGCCCCCGTTCTAGTCATGCCAGATGTTGAGAAGAAAAATAAAATAGAGACCGATGCTTCAGATTACGCAACAGGAGCGGTTCTCTCTCAACTCATGGAAGATGGATTATGGCATCCAGTAGCATATTACTCTAAGTCAATGAATGATGCGGAAAGAAATTACGACATTCATGATAAGGAGTTATTAGCGATCATTAGAGCATTGGAGGAGTGGAGGCACTATGTGCAGGGAGCACCTCACCCAGTTGAAATATGGACAGATCATAAGAACCTTGAATATTTCATGACAAGTCAAAAGTTGACCAGAAGGCAAGCTAGATGGAGTCTTTTCCTAGCGGAGTATGAATTTACACTCCAACACAAGCCTGGTGTGGTTAATGACAAAGCAGACCGTCTTTCTCGGAGATCAGACCATAGAGGGGGGGTAGAAAACGATAACTCAGATCGCATTCTTTTGAAACCGGAATTCTTTACTGTAAAAGCTGCTAAAAGAGGTCAAGTTTTGGTGCATGGAGAAAAGCATTTACTCCAAAAGATACGAAAATGCACAGAACGAGAGCCCGAAGTCGCTAAAGCATTAGAAACGCTAAAAGCAGCACCGGTTCAATTGCGTAGAGGAATCGAAGAATGGAATGTGGAGGATGGATTGGTGTTATTCCGAGGATTAGTTTACGTTCCAAACGACAAAGAAATCCGCCGAGAGATATTGGAGTTGTTTCACGACTCTCCACCGGCTGGACATCCTGGACGAGCTAAGACCTTAGAATTGATTTCCAGAAACTATTGGTGGCCTTCAATGACAAAGTATGTCCACGATTATGTAGATGGTTGCGATAGGTGCAAACAAACGAAAGTGCTTCCAAGTAGACCAACGGGGCCTTTACAGCCAAATGAAGTCCCAGAAGGACCTTGGCAGACAATCACCTGTGACCTGATAGTGGATTTACCGAAGAGTGAAGAGTATGATAGCATTTTTGTAGTCGTTGATCGATTTTCGAAACAAGCACACTTCATTCCCACCACCAAAGACGTAGACTCGAAGGGTATTTCCGAGCTATTTCTGAAAAACATATGGAAACACCATGGAACACCAAAGAAAGTGATTTCAGATAGAGGAACTCAGTTTATATCGAAGTTCATGGGACAGATGTCAAAAAGATTAGGAACAAAATGGTCTGCGTCGACCTCCTATCATCCCAGAACCGATGGACAGACTGAACACGTAAACCAGGAAGTCGAACAATATTTGCGCATGTTCACGTCATATAGACAAAATGATTGGGTATCTTGGCTGCCGATAGCAGAGTTTTCACACAACAATGCAGTCACAGTAACCGGTCATAGTCCGTTTAAAGTTCTCTATGGGTATAACCCAGATTTCACGATTCATCCAAACTCCATGTCCGTAATCCCCACCGCCGATGAGAGAGTTGATCAGATGAAAGAAGCGAGAGATGATGCCGAAAATACTCTTAAAATGGTCAATGAGCGCATGAAGTGTTTCTACGACAAAGGAGTAAAAGAAGCACCTCAGTATAAAGTAGGAGACAAGGTCTGGCTTGACGCGAAGAATCTCAAACAACGTCGTCCGAGTCAAAAGCTGTCAGATCGTCGTCTAGGTCCCTTCGAAATACTAGAGAAGATCGGTGAAGTGAACTACAAATTGAAATTACCGGAAAAATATCAGATCCACCCGGTTTTCCATGTAGAATTACTTACGCCATATCACGCATCTCGATTGATTCCTCATCCCCCTCCCAACCGACCACCTCCAGAATTGATTGACGATTGGGAAGAATTTGCTGTAGAAGAAGTACTAGATAGCCGACTGTTCCGAGGAAAGTTGCAATACCTAGTGAAATGGGAAGGATATCCGAAGGAAGAGTCATCTTGGGAGCCAGAAGAGAATTTGAAGAACGCCCCAATTCCTTTAGTGGAGTTCCATAAGAACAATCCCACGGCTGCAGTCGGAAAATACCGAAGAATCAAAGGCTCAGTACTATTTACGGAAGATTTCAAATGATGGAGAGAAAAGAATATCCGACCTTCATTCGTTCGTGATGACACTCACCTTAGAGAGGGGGTAATGTCACGAGTACCTTTAACAAACCATTATTCTTTCCTAAATCTTCCTAAGTGTCAATACACAGCGCCTAAACCAAACCCTAACCCTACACTGAAAGCGTCTATCATTCCCGAAATACCTTTAGCACCTACAACACGTGTCTTCGATGTGACTGATGAAGAAGACGAGTTCTTTGATTGTGAATAGATTAGATTAGATACGATAAGATAAGATATGGTCACGTGATGCTTCTTTAATATTCTACGATGTTCTATGGTACGATTCTCTTTCTCTTTTTATGATTGGCTAGTAGTTGTAACTCAGTTTCAATCTCCGTCTCAATAGTTGTATATAGGTAGCATGTCTTGGTCGATAGTTCTTTAGTTCAAACCTCTTGTATCTACAACTGTAGCAATCCAAGACGTACTTGCTCATCATCATCTTTGTCCTATAACCTTTGTTTGAGTCCTAGTCTCTGCCCAGCGTTAATTCGTTATTGGGTTGTGACAATTCGGTGCAGACAAAAGGGGCGGGTTATTGAATGATAATACGTCGTTGTCGTCTTTGTTGTCATCTTTGTTGTCGTCCAAAAGATCGACTCCCTCGTGCTCACCATAGACTAGGTACATGCTAGTAAAATTCGACCTTCATTGATCGAGTGAGATACACACACCATCTTGCTCATGTTCCAAATTGTCATGATCAAAGTCTGAGGTGAGACCTTGAACAACCTGCTGACCGCAGGTAACAGTAGTCGACAGATGGCAGATGATGTTGTCACTGCTTGCAAATATATCTGTGCAGTTGGGGCAAGTGAACGCATATGTATGATTGCTAGTAGTTACATGAGGAACAAGCAAAGGAGGTGAGGATGACATGCTGGCTTTGAGTAATCAAGGGGGTTTGGGCTACTGACTCACCTAGAGTTGAGGGAGGTCCTTATAAATGTATCTGAACCCTGCCAGGGCCGAGACTATGTTGACAGTATCAAGTTGACAGGTAAAGAGCCATAAACAGGCTCACCTCCTAACAGTCAACTGTCAAAGTCTGATCCTGACTCCTGCTGGCATTGTCATCATGTACATGTAGGCTTATCAGGACTACTATGAACAAAAACTGCGATATCTTACCTCCCCAGGGTCCTGTCCTCTAAGCACTGCTGTTATGTTGCATAGTAAGTGTGATCAGAAGCTGTCAACAATCATGATGGCTTAGTACTTACCTCCCTGAAGGCGGCGGCTCTTGCAACACATCGGAGTTGCTGCTGGACTTAAAGAAATTCTTGCGCACTTGCATGAGAAATTTCTGTTTGGTTGATGCATCTATTCACAGTCAACAAGCTTGAACTGGAACTTATCTTTATTAATACCTTACACAAGTGGCACCAGCAGTTCATTTGCATCAGCAAGGACATCTGACAATCTGAGGTCAGTATATTTTTTTGAATTTACTAACCATGGTCACCAGCTATTCACAATCCTCACTACAGTGTTTCATCACCACCCACATCTGTGGCACCAAATAGCTCTCCCATATCGAAGAGCGGCTCTTTCAGCTCGAGGAAGACCTCCCCGGTGATGTCAACTGAGCCTAAGTATACTGGTTTAATTTTTATTGTGAACTTTTAATGATTCTTTACTTTGTCAGAGTTGCCAGATCTCCTAGCTACGCCATACCGAGGAATAGTCCTTCCATAAGCTCCTCCAACTTGGAGAGCAGCCCTTTCCAGAGGGTTAGCTCCCCCATCCCAAGGAGTAGCTCCCCTGTCCCAAGGAGCAGTTCCCCTGCCCCAAGGAGTAGTTCCCCCACCCCAAGGAATAGCTCTCCCATCCCAAATAATATTTTCCCCATCCCCAGCAGCAGCTCCCCCCTCTCAAGTAGCCCCCCCTTTCTGAAGAGCTCACCCATGAATAGGTGTGGTCTAAACACCGCGAGTACTGCCTCCTTCGCGACCACTGTGCCTGATGAGAAGAGCAGTCCCACATCAGCCACCACACATGGTCCTTTCAAGCGTACACATCAATATAGTTTACTTGAAGAGGACAATGAACTTGAGGATAATGGGCACTTTCCTAGCAAAAGATCCAGGACGCTATTCACATCAGTAGGTTACCCTTGCTTGAATGGAGTCCAAAGCTCACAATTCCTAGTTCACTTTCAAATGCCCCCCGGACACCACAGTCTATTTCACAGAATGCATGCTTGAGCTTTCCCGTGTCAGTCGCTGGACCATTGCTGCAAAGATGGAATACCAGCGCCTATGCACCAAAGAACTGGAGCTGATAATGGCCATCATCCGCGATGAGCATGAAGAATCCAAGGGTCATCTGACTAAAACAGATTTGCAGATTGGTTCACTCCGAAATGATCTTTACGACACCGGTGTGCCATTGATCAGAAGCAAAGGGAGAGGTGGAAACGATGCATCGAAGGTGGTCGAGTTTAGCAGGCTGTTCCCAAATTGTGGTGACCATGAGGATGATGACAGCAGCAACTCGTGTGATGCTTCCCATGATATTGTTTCCGAGTCATTTGAATCTGATGGCGACCATTGATGCTGCAGGAATCAGCCCATTCACTACTACTAAATCAGTGCTACCATTCAACTCCCTGAGTATGTTCTGACCATTTATAGAGTACATATACATATGTACATATTATATGTAGCTGCTTCTGTAGTACTGTGAGGCAGTACCATTATGATATTCATTTTCTGTACCAAAATTCTGGGGTTACTCCTATCAAATTGAGAAGCAGCGAGGCGCTGAAACAGCACTGGCCAGTAATGCTGCTGGCCACCTTGTGGCTGATCCAATCGTCCTATAATAATGTAGGTGACTCGAACCCTGCTGCATTATCATCCTCTCTCAATCCTCTGCTATGCCTCGTAGCCAAGGTGGTCCAGGCCATGGGCAAGGATGCAGCGCATCAAGGGCGCAGGTCGCCGCACCCACAGGAACTCTTCCTCCCTTTCAGCCAATTCCATTTAACCCCAACTCAAGCAGTACCTTAGAACACCTCGCTGCATGATTAATCTGGTTTGGGTGACAAAATGAACAGAATATGGGAGTGGACAAAGTCTTTAGTCCAACTAGAGACCATCATTCTAGTCATATTTGTGCATTCTGCAGGAATGTTACATTATTAGAAGTATTTCTGGCGATAACTTTTGTGTCATATGTGAAGCAGAGCTTTGTCTCAAGAGTCACTGCGGGTTCACACAAATCCGGTCTGATGCAGCATCGTGAGACATGGACTCAGATCAGCAGCTGCGATGATAGAGGTGATGTTTCCTTATTTCTCTGTCTCATTTTTTTCTAACTTATATTATCATTATTCAGACTAGTGGGGCTCCTACAGATACATTACTTGAACACCAAGGCCACCAACGCAGCTCCCAGCTCCCATCCCAGGAGTGTTTGAGGCCATACTCCATCCCATCATCACGCACTACCAGCCGTCACACTTCAAGAGCCTCAGCAAGCATCTTTGATGCTGATGAGCGCCCAGACCGAGCTCAAAGTCAGAACTCAGAGCTACTGACATGAGATTCTACTCTGATAACGATCAAAAGAACATCAAACATGCCCGGAAGCTAATCGTACTCGACATGGTCTTAGAAAGCAGGTAGAAAAAGACTAGTGAGCTCAATGGAGTGGCCTCGGAATGTATATTACAAGCCTCCATGGTGTCTGGCCATGGTACATCTTTGTGCTGGTACTCAAACTAACACTAACATTTTGCATAGTCACTCAGTCTACAGACACAATCAACAAACTCATATTCAACAGGTTGTCTACCATCTGAGGTAAACTAGTAAACGAAACCGAACGAATCATTTCGGCACTGGACTTGTACCCTCCCACTGACTGTGGGTTGTCTGATGACGAGAAAGACGTGTATGTGCAGGAACGCACGACCCTCTTACTCGACGACACTAACCTGTCGAAATACGCACTTCACGGCTATGATCCTGACAGGGGAAAAATTCTGGTATATTCAGCACCTCCGTTTTTCGACTTACATGAAGATTTCTGGTTTGGGCATAACCCGCCGTTCCTCGACCTGCAGTCACAGTCATTGATATCGTCCATTTTATGGCATATGTATTTAATAACAGGCGCTGCAGTGAGTGATGGCTTCATTGTTTCGAACAAAAACTAACAGTTAGTAGATAATGTGCGTCATCTGTCGCACCGCAGAAGGCCGGCTCTCCAAGACGAAGAATGTCCTCCAGTTCACCACCAAAAATTACTCAAAAGTGGTGGGAGGAATTTGTGAGGCCATGATGAAGTATGCTGTGACACTGGAGCTCAACAAATATGAATTCATGCCATGCATGCAAGTGCATCACAATAGATGCTTGTAAGTTGATTGTAGTGACCATCGCAAATACTGACCATTTTTTTACAGACGAAAGCTTCGTACACGCACAGGTCAAATGTTGCCCTCAAAAAACACCATGAATTATGTTGCATCTACTACTGCTGAGTTGTACTGCCGACGCCCATCCATGACGCAATCGCTGCCGCTCTCGAACTCCTCATCGGGTTCAGTACCCTCATCGACATTCGACTACACTTCCCCTCCTGTTGTGTCTTCATCATCTTTGACAGGGACTTCATGGTTCCAGTGCGATGATGACCGTGATGATAATGCCATCGCCAACTCGCCAACATCATTTCGACACTTTTCGGTGGGACTGCAGTACTCACCTGGGCATCTTAGAGATGATCCAAATGCGAGTTTGCAGGCACCCAGGCCTTTGTATTATCCTCCCTTATTAACTGACTCTGATCAGTATCTATACGGGAGTTCGAGTTGGAGTAATAGCGGGATGTCAGGTACGGGCTGGGGCGGCCCCGCAGCATAAGCATAGTGCTATTCTTTTTGTTCACCGAGTTGTTTCATTGCTGTTCAAGTCGTTGTACTACCACTACAGTGTGTTAAAGATAATCTTATTACTCCCTCTTGCATTTCATAATGATTGTCACAATATGATCTAAGTGTTTGATTGACGAGATGTTCTGAGCAAAATCGGTTGAATGAACTCAAAAATTCAATTTAACTATAAATGTATTAGTTTCGTTAACTACTGTGTGCTACGCGAGCTACCGTCTGCTACCGTAGCATTGTTCAATTACTGTAGCCAGGTTTTGCTACAGTGCTTCATGGTGCTATGAAGCACTATATAGCTTCAAGATATACCACTGATGTGGGCATGTCTGAACACGCTGTTATCACACAATTGGTAATTATACACAGGGCAATCACAGGAAGCTTCTATGCGCCTGGAAATTTCAACTCTGTCAATGTTATGAACTTCTGAGTCTTTCTGCTTCAGTTCTTTGAGAGCTGCAAATTCGGCAGCAATATCCTTGGGCGAGATACTCTCTGGACCAGCAAGCAGGTCATCTGTGTCACGAGGTTCAGCTGACAGTGGAGGTGTCCATGCAAAGGATGCTTCAAGATCCTGCACAGTCTTGACAGCAATGCCAACCTCTTCACAAGTGTGCATGTGAGCATGTCGACAGCGAGTGGACTTCCCAGCCTCAGCCACTTTTATGGTGCTGTGGTGTCGAAGGTTTGCATGAATTTTGCCGAGTGTCTCGAATATTTCAACTGACAGATTACACCGCCATGCAGATTGTGTTGTGCCAAGATCGGAAAATGTGCACTCTACTTCGCCCGCATGCCCTACAATCGAGAGGATTGTGACGGCAAAGGCTTTGAGGGGGTGGAGTTCGGAATTGATTGGAAGGTTTTGCCACCAAGAAAGGTCGTCTGCTTGGCCACCAGCAAATGGAGCGACTGACTGATTATAGGCCTGCAGGTCATCAGAGAGTTTTTTTGCCATAACTATGTCCCATTTCCACCGTTTTGCAATCTTGCTCTAGGAATGTTGATTTTTATGTTTTATTGGATTTAAAGTAAATCTTATTATATCTAAGTTATATCTCCGCAATTTGGAGTTTTGCCGACCGCCGGGCACAACTGGTCTGACACAACCACCTGGCAAAACTCGGCTGTTTTGCCAACAACACTAGCCACAGTTCAGATGTCGGTAGCCTACACACCAAGACGGTTGGATGCACCTGAGTTTAGCCTACAATAGTTGTAAACAGGATAATTTCAGACTGAAATGAAGTGTAAAAAGGACCTGTGCACCTCTGTATGATTGAATCTAAAGTGCGATGTTTGCTGTGAGACTCAAGCTCGTTTATCGTGGTGTTTGTCCCACAGGTGATGTGGTTTGAACCTGAGGACATTTTCAACTTCAGCCACCAGTTGCAATGTTATTTTTATCTAGGGGACGAGGGCGATTGAAACCTGCATACTGCTTATTCCAAAACATGAGGGTCAATGTGCTATATAATAGAGAATTTTAATGGTTTTAGAACTGATGTTAGTCCCAGAGGAGCCTGTGCATCCACCTCACCAAACCTTCACTCATAAAGATTAGCTTAACAGAACTATATAGAGTTGGTCCTCATGCTCAGATTGGCTTAATACTGATTACTGGATGGTGTTTATCTTCATGCCCAGATTTGCACAGTACTGGTTACCAAGTAACATTGATCTTCATGCCCAGGTTTGCGCAGTACTGGAATTATGCAGGATTTATATTAAAAAAACTAGCTATAGTGTACAGAATGTCCAATTCAAAATTCTAACAAAAATGCCAGGTCCATGTACAGCTGCTTGCTCCCTCAAACGAGCCTCCAAATGTCCTCCATACTTCCCAAAGCATTCTGCTTCAAGGTGGCAGTAGTAATGACAGAGGATCCATGTGCCCCAATGTAAGCCTCTGGAATAATGACATCAATCATGAATGGATTTTGGATGACCGGCCTCTGGTAGCAGTGGGTATTGAGTTCAATGGTATGTTTGATATATCTAAGGGTAGGTCAGCTTGATGTGTGACCAGACAGTCAAACAAACATACAAAGACTAGTCTGCTGTCCTTCATGAGTCTCCCCACCACTTCTGTAGTGCCTTGAACCACATTTCAACTCACATGCAAAACAATGCTGAAATCTGAAACAGTGAGAAAATTTAGCGGTCATAATATGGAGAAAGACCGTACTAAAATGGCCAAATGGGCAGAGGTTGCACATCCAAGGTCTGAATTCCTGCCTGCCCAACAGAAATGATTCAAACTGTCACAAATAAAAACTGATAGTGTGCTTGTGTTGTTGCCAATGACTGTCACGTAGCTGCAATGAGGCAATCAGTTTGAGAACCAAAACAAACACCAACCACTTGTGCGCACCAACTCGCACAAAAGATTCACCGTGAGACTGAAGCAAGTGGTTTGAAAGCGTAATGGGTCAGCGATAATTGTACTTGTATCTCGCAATAGTGTCTATCAGAGTATGCCAAAATAAAATTGGGGACAAGAAAACTTGGCAGATGCTAGCTGGGTTTCCATAGATGAAGTTCATGAGTTTGAGTGCCTCATGATCTTCACGCAAATAATATCTGTAAGACACCCTACATATGTAGTACTTACAAGGCAGAACTGTAGACCAGTATTGTTTCTGGTATATCCTGCTTTCAACCATAGTGGGATGACCAAAGGAGCCTAACACCCTTGTTTGGCGTCATTCCCAGGATAAATCACTTATGGCTGACAGACCAAACAGTTTGAACCTCAGGTTGAACTCCAAATGATCCTGAAGCCGTCCGCTTGGCGGCTGACGGACAACTCAACATTTGCACTTTGTTTTTGTTCATGCTTAATTGATGGATTTTGTCCTAACTTAGTACTCAGTCTTTATTCAAAACAGTCCTAGTACACAAATTGATATATATATTGAGTGCAAAAAGGACCGGCTTAACCGCAGGTTCAACTAACTTCTTACCTTGTACTAAGCGGTAGATTCTAGTTCAGACGGTGCAGTTCGAACCCCGAACTGTTATGGGAATCGGTGACTCATCCGTATTTAGCACTCCGCCATCCACATTTAAACAAAAAGAAGACTTCGACGCCAGCAGGACTCGAACCTGCGCCCTCAAAGAGGAACAGATTTCTAATCTGTCGCCGTAACCACTTGGCTATAGCGCCTTATTAGGTCGGCGATCGAAGTTGTATAATATAATATTTACTTGACCGGGTGATACAAGATCCCGGAATACTTCGAGTTGTTCCTGCTTGCATTTATGATTCACATCAACGTCGGACCCCAGCTGCTGGGCCAAAATAACGCATACCACGATATTTATTACATCACTTACTCAGGCTGCGCACCGCGCACACGAGCACGAGCCACCACGCAGATCTTGGAGCATCCCTCTTCTCATACCAATTCGATCTATGATGAACACCCTAGTGTCTTCTTCGCATGTGTCTATGAACGACAAACCTCAATCACGCCAGAGTCCTGCAACTGGACTTAGTGAAACTGCTTCACGCTTCTTTGTCTCAATACGCAAGTCCATCAGCCATACCATTCTAACTTCTCCGAGAAAACGGCATGCCAACAACCTAGTAAGCGAGCATCATTGTTTGCTCCAACCGACTCTCATCATTCGACTGTGCAGTGCGGCATGTATTCTACCCCAGAAGAACGAAACCCTTATGTTCATCCACGAATGCACGCGAGATACCCAGACTCCGCAGTTTCCCGTCCTACCATTGAACAAATTGCAATGGGTCTTCATGTATCCTGCACACCTCATCTGCGAAATCTGTGTCACCACCGGCATTCTGCGCCCTCATCACCCTCTCATATAAGACACCCCCGCGACTCATCCGCACTGCATCGTCCCACACACAGCCTCCCACCACCCCCTTCCCGCTCTTCCCTCAAAAAAACAAGCACTAGCACTACCTTAAATTGTCCTCCTCCCACCTCAACTGCATTAATTCGCCCATCTCCCTCTACATCTACGATCAACTCGGCAAGCCCAGCAACACCCGATGACCTGCGGTCCCTGCAGTCCATAAGGCACCGTATGTCAAAGTTGATATTCGGGTACCGATCTGCATCCTTGCCGGCCCGTGTGACACCAAAAGCGTCATCAGGGACAAGTGATGGAACCCGCCCAACAACCCCAAGAAAATCAGTGCGATTTTCTACCAGCGTGCTTGCATTGGACGATGAAAATGAAGTGAAGCACTCATAATTATCTATTCATCTCGAGGCAGACTACTTTGCTGCGCGAAAGTCTGGCCAGCTACATATTTCATATCATTAACTCGCACTTTGTTTACCCAGCGTTTCAAGGGATGTAGATGGTCCATATCATTCGCTATTTTATTCCACCCCATTGTAGCACTGGATTTTTTTATTCATTATCCATCATGTCTGTTCTAATGCGAGATCGCAATTTTACACGTTTTCTAACAAGAACTTGAAGAACTTGAGAAGAACTTCCATTGATATTTCGGTCAAGTCCGCTTCTTCCATCGTTTACAGGTTTTGTGGCTGTGTTTATGTCTTTCGGAGTCAGTGACGTTCTTAACGTTTATCCCCCTTGCTTCTCGGACTCTTCTTCATCTGTTCCCCTTCTCTTCAATCTTATAGACAAACCATCCACACTAGTACTATAGAGGCAAACGACGCACCGATAATTCTAAAATGGCACCAGTCGAAACAGAATACTATGACTTGGTGCGCAGCAACTCTACACCTCTTACAGCGAGCATTGACCACCAGCGGCATAGTTGGATGTCCCCGTTGATGTTAACGATACAGACCTCAAGAAGGCATACAGGAAGCAAGCAATGAAAGTGCGTATGCTCCTCTTTAGTCTCACTTCAGCAAGACGTCTCACCTCACATATCTGCTGTAGTATCACCCAGACAAAAATTCCTCTTTGGGTGCGGAGGAGAAATTCAAGGATATAAGGTACGTCTATGGTTAGTCGTCTATGGATTGGCTGCGAGCTGATGAGACATAGTAAAGCGTATCAGGTGCTATCAGATGCTGTACGCCTCTTTCTTCTACTCTGATGATTTGAATTCAAACTGAGATACGATTAGAATTTGAGAGCGGTCTACGACAAGAATGGGAAGACTATGGTGTGTCTACCTTTCAACGTATACAAAATTGACATTCAGATGTGAGTTTATGGTTTAGGTGGACAAGGAGAGTACAGAATTAGATGACGCAGCGGGTTTCTTTGCAAACGTGTTTGGTGGAGAGCGATTCAGAGATTATGTGCGTCTCTTCCTGCTTTACCCTCGAGACCTATTCTTAATTCATTGACTCCTAACTGCATTATTGACCAACTGCGGTGGTACACGCAGATCGGCGAGATATCTTTAATGAAGGAGATGACGTCCGTGGCACAAACAGTGATGACCGACGAGGAACGTGCCGAGCTTGAGAAAGAGGGTGTCCTGCCACAAGCAGCAGTGTCGCACGAACCGCATGTTTCCTCAGCTGGTCCATCGACGCATGGACCATTTGCATCAACATCCAGTCCCACTGACCATGCTTCGAAGCGCCAGTCTGTTGTGGGGTCACCGACCTCTTCTAATGGCGGCAAAGATGGCAAAGAGAAGGATAAGAAGCGCAATAAACTCACGCCAGAGCAGAAAAAGAAGCTCCAGGATCTTGATGATGAACGTAAACGTTCGATGGATGAACGAGTAAAGACGCTCACTGCGAAGCTAATCGAGCGGTTACGACCCTTCGTGGATGCGAAAGCACCTGGCGACAAGGAAGATCCTGAGACGAAGGCGTTCGAATCACGGATGAGACTTGAAGCAGATGATTTAAAGCTGGAGAGCTTTGGGGTTGAGGTTTGTGTAGCTGGTGTGCATCAGTGTTCCGAATTAGCTAAGTGGGCGATTGACAGCTGCTGCATGCAATCGGGACTGTATACATGATGAAGGCTACTTCGTTTATGAAGTCGAAGAAATTCTTAGGGATGTGAGTAGCTCTCTTGTTGGCTCCCTTATAGACTTGTTTATGTGGCGTAGTGCAGGTTTCTGGTCGCGAATGAAGGAAAAGGGTTCAGTTGCAAAAGACGCATGGGGTGTCATAGGCAGCGCGTTCGTTTTTCATCTATATTGTCCTGTTCACATGTTCACGACATTCGTAAAACAGATTTAGTGTGCAGGCTCTCATGTCCGAGATGGACCGTTTACAGAAGAAAGGGGAGCTCGATGAGGATGTGATGCGTGCACTAGAAGAGGATGTTACAGGCAAGGTTCGTGTGCTTCGCAACACAGTCGATCTTTTCACGAGATAAGTTGACACGCACTAGATCATGCTAGCGTCTTGGCGAGGCACGCGTTTCGAAGTCGTTCAGGTTCTCCGGGAGGTACGCTCAAGGGTCACTTACAAATGCACAGCAGTTGAACCGTTTCTATTCAGGTTGTGGATAATGTGCTCAAAGATAAAGAGGCGTCCGATCAGGTTTTGTTCCACCGCGCGAAGGTGTGTCATTTTGCCATATTTACATCTAAACGTTGACATGTCATCAATCTTATCTTATTCCTTGTCAGGGATTGATGATTATGGGTCATATATTCAAAAGCACGGTTCCCGATGAGAGTGACGAGGTTCGACGCGAACTTGAGCGGTGCGTTTGGCTTCCAAGTTGATTCGCGATGACTTGCACTCACGTTGACGTTCTATTTTAGAATGGTCGCGGAAGCAGCAGAGGGCAAATCAAAGCATCACCACCTACGTGGAAAAGCCCGAGGAGAAGGCAACACGACGCCCGAGACGCTACCGAATGAAGGCGAGCACCCAATGAAAGAACATGCTGAGAGAGATTCAGGGACACGGTAGTGCTGAGACAGCCGGGGTTTGGGTGAAGTGAGCAAGGGCTCATGCACGATGTGATTGGATCTTGGGACGGGACTGCTTTTGATTTTTACGAGTATTCTTTCAAACGACTATCGAATCTTTCTGTGATGCTCTACCATATAAGTACATATACGTGGTGCGGTATTTACCTATGTCTGAACTTCATGCTAAACGTACACGCTCTCATAAACTCTCCATTATGGATTGCATCGCATGCTAACCTCGAATGCCTCTCGTACCTGTCATATTGACGCTGAACACGAATGGAGATCAACCAATAGGTAACACACATACCCGCATGAAAAAAACTTTGTCTTCCAGGACACGGAAGCCAGTACACGCCAAGGCCTTGGTGGTAAGCATACATGCATTATGGGCTTCCGTGGTTCGCGCAGAATCAGTGAACGCTGGCGAGTGATTTCCCCCATTGGGCTGGGTAGGGATGGCTTTAGTGTACGTACAGAGTACGGTCAGATAAGTCACGTAGAGATAGTCGCACCACACAACATACCAAAAGCTGGATGTAGCGAAGGCAAGGCTAAAAATACAATCAGTGTACAACTTTTCCATTGGAAAGATGCGGGACTTGCCATATGAAACATTGCCCTAGAAGGCGATGAGTCAAATGCGTATGTGTTGGGAAGCTATGTATCAAATACATACAAAATCCGTAGATGCCCCTGAGGGATATTGCCCGACATTCATGCCATACTCTTGACATATCGTGTGAGAGAAGGCACCTGCTGCATACTAGTATAAATTATATTGATTAATGGAAAACATCTTAGAAAACGACTTACCAAGGATGCTATTCTGCCGTAAGTCGTAATAAGGCGTGTTCTTCGTGATCTTGAGACGGCAGGAAGTCGCCAACGCAGCACCCCTGTAAACCTTGTAAGATGCCGTTGACCGCACACAGATATCATATAGAGGCTGACTTAAAACAGGCGGACACCCTTTCCGTCAGTTGCGTTAACTGGTGTCGTGTCGGAGCTCGGACATACCACCTCATTTTGGCGTAGTCAGGGATCACTGTAAAAGGCTCGCTTGTTATCTATGTTCAATGATAGAAGTTGATAGACTGTACCATTCACAGCTCTCTCGCTGCCATTTATAACTCCGTTGACTCTGTGGTCAGGTTTGATCTGCTGTCGTAACACGGATACGCTGGAGTATGCCAAAAACGCGGCATCAAGGGCATTGGCACCTTCCCATGGAGCATTTCCAGCATGAGCGCTGTTTCGCATTAACCCATGAGATCATATACGAACCACGGGACCCACGATTGCCCAAAAAATTCGGCGTCTATAGATTGCATCGCCAACGAAGATACCACAAACGAAGACAACTCGGGCCCTGGGGAAGGATGACACCTGAATTGGCCACGCACGTATCAGTGATGTTCCGAATGCATCCAGCGTGGTACACGGACATTAAGCAAGCATCCATCCCTTTGTAGGCTCCTCGTTCAAGCAGGATAATCTTTCCTCCACCGCCTTCTTCAGCTGAAGGAGAAATTAGTATTTCATGTCGGGCCGAATTCAAACTCGTTACCTGGCGTTCCTAGAAGAACGACAGTGCCAGGAACGTTGTAGGTTTCCAGTGCGGATTTTATGGCTAATGCCACACCTACCCCACTGATTGCAATGAGGTTGTGGCCGCATGCATGCCCAATTTCAGGTAACGCATCCATCTCCGAGTTAATCCCAATGGTTCTGCCTCCCTGTCCGTGGGTATATTCAGCCCTCCAAGCAGTCTTGAGGCCGAGATAATGCCTCGTCACAGAAAACCCATGGCTTTCCATATAATCCGACAGTAGCTTGTGAGCAAATCTATGAAAATTCCATCAGTGAGATGCACGAGGGATACACATGCTGCATACATTTCTTCAAACATCAATTCTGGGTGGCCTGTGTATCTCATAGTCAGAAACTTGAACGAGTCCAGAACTGACGAACTCACTATGAATCTGAAGACTGAGCAATCGCAGGGACGAATCAAGTGTATCGACCGCAGTTTCGATTGTATGCCTTATTTCTCCACGTATAGAATCATTAGGAGAAGGTAGGTCTGAATAAACGGGAGGAGCCTCCCACTGGCCTGCTGCAGTGTTGAATATGCTTCCAAAGTCACAGCAGGTATCATAAAACACGCGTGAGGTCGGATCAGTCTATGTTGGGCAAAGGGTAAGTTGCGCACAAGATGATGCAAAGATAGAACATACGATATCAGCGTCCCTGTCTGAATTAGATGCCTTTCGCGTCTGATCACATATATGGGATGAGTTCGTCTGTGTGGTGAAACTCTTAGGTATGCGTTGAGGTTTAAGCTTGAACAAGCGTCTTAGAGAGAGGCACCCGCCGCTATGGTGATTGACATCAGAGGCGTCTAAGGACATCAGATGGATAGCGATAAAGTGGTAGCGAAGAGTGGGGTGGGGGGTCACTAAATGGGGTCCTTGGTAACATGAGTTTATCAACTATTCGGCGCTTGACAGTTGGTGCATATCGAACGCGGAATAGAGTGAGATCCATACTCCGGTAGCATCGGAGTTAGGTAAGTCTACGCGTATGATTGCTCACGTTCATCTGATACTTAGTGTGTATCTACACAATCTCAAGAACCTGGTCGTGAGGTCAATGACGTCGTGTGAGATCCTGCAAAGAACTTCCCGTACTTTCACCACCGCGGAAAAAGGAACCCATTTTTCTCCAAATGTTATCCTCTCCTGGTGTAGGCATGCTGTCTTGCCCGCTCAAACCTAGGACAATCCTTCCGTGGCGCGAGGAGAGAAAACAGTGATCCATGGATTTACTCCTTTCAGTGTTTGAAGTATTGTCATTGTCACCGATGAGTAACAAGGTGCTTCTCTTCTCCCCGCTCATGCTGCGGATGCTGCTGGACAGTCCTGGAAGAATGTCATAACCACCCAATTTGCTACCGTGTATCTGCACGTCCCCGCAAAAAGTTGGCGGAAGCAGTATTACCATCTTGCCTGGTAAAGTATGTCAGCACAGATTGCAAATAAGTATGGCGTAGAAGAGGAGCTGAGTATCCATGTCGATGCGTGGCATAGAAGAGACAGATTCAGGAGATTTCCATGGTTTCCCATGTGGAATCCGAAGAACACGGCACAAGTTATCGGACCTTCCGTGTGCGCCAACTACTAGTACTGCCAACTCACCTCTTCGGGAAGTTACCTTTAGCGTGATGCGTTTACCAGGATGTACAGAACTCTATTTTCAGAAACATAAGACCCAACGTTATGATAATGCCGTTTAAATTCTTACTCACCAAGTTAACGGCAATATCCCCATGGCGGGTCGAAACGTCAACTATTGTCCGATGGCATTGTTCTGACGATCCTTTGGTTGCTAGATTCAGAAAGATGGATCCGAACCGATTGCGAAAGACGGCATGCGGCGCTGCAGAGTGAAATCCGGCTGCATTCCTTAGTCCTACTAGGTCACTGTGCCTGGCTGCAAAGCCTTGTAGAACGGATGGCTCATCTCTTGACTCATCAGGGTCAATGATGTACTTTCCTGCACGAGCGGAACTCCCTTAAGACAAATGCAGGGGTAAATACCACATAAGCGATGCTCACCGGATATCGACTCATGGCGCCTTTCCAGCCGAATGGCCTTCATTATGGGAGCATCATGATCGGCGAGCCCTATCGTGTCAACAGAACCTGACTCGAAAGTTTCGAAACCACTGTATGGCGGAGGGTCATGATCTGGAATATCATGATGGGATGGTGAAGGTTCCTCGTCATCTTGAATGGACATACTAGCGGTATGTAGCTGCGGTTCTTCTTTGCTCTGCAGTATCATGATTTTGACAGCGGTGCATTCAAGAGTCAGCTGTTCATTTAACATTACCAAGGGACGTGGACCCCGAGCACAATGAAACTGCGCATGAGTTGCGCCCAGTACTGGGCTGCGGAGTGGCTATTATAGCATGCTCAATTACTGCCGCTGCATGATACGACAAAGGGCCTATTCTTGGCCTATATTACAGTAACGCTCTTCCACGACTCATTTCAGAGAGCAAAAAAATTAGAAATCCTGACACTCGTAAACTCAAGTTCAACGTTCAGGGATCAAGACCACCGGGTAAAAACCGGTTCTGTGATATCTACACGTACGGCACACGACGCCAAAATACGAGCCACGCAAATCGGGGATATCGCGAACAATTGTACATAATTGATATATATCACTCGACTGAATTGTTCACACAATACAATCATTTTCGGTCAGGGATTATCGAGAAACAATGCTATTACTTATACATATTCGCGTGCCAAACGTTCAAGCACCGCGGTAAGTCTAAGATCGCTTGTACAACCCTACCCTCCGACCCTCGAAAAAAACAGGGCCTGGCCGGGAATTGAACCCGGGACCTCCTCGAAATTGACTACCTCCCTAACAAGGAATCATACTACTAGACCACCAGGCCGTGATGGTTGAGAATAATTTGGCTGTGGAAGACTGTTAGCAAGTACCCAGGCCATCGAATAGCAGAAATTCGAAGCTGAAGCTCGTAGAGATAGACGAATAAAACCAGTCGTTCCTCCAAATACCATGGTCAAGCATCAAGAATGCATGTAACGTTGATCATGCAAGAGCCTTATGGTGATAATCTTTAGAATTCAATAGACGTAAACAGGACGGATCACTTGCCGTAAATAGTCTTCTCTCTTTAAAGGTCTCCAGTGCCCACAGCGTGTTGCGATCCTGTAGTCGGACTGCAGGTGCAGCAGTAGAACATATAGCACGCTGGCGACGACAAGTATGACGTCTGTAACTCAGTATGCCCACACGGATCACCTCGGGCAGATCTTTCAAGGCCTGCGGAATCCCGCCCACGATGCTCGATTGCAAGCTGCAACAGAGTTGCGTCGTTATGTGCGTTCATCGTTCATACATGCGAGTCACCTCTCATGGTTCTTCAGGTTGCAATGACTGTCACAGAAATGCCATCTGATGCGGTAGCAAAACTTTGGGATGATGACATCAACAAACGCTTGTTCGATTTAATGCACAGCCAGAATAATGTAGACAGATTAGGCGGACTTCTCGCCATAGGTGCGTTCGAACGTAATGGTGCCATGAACATAGAGCTTATGTCACTTAGATCACCTCCTTGAAAGTGAAGGAGAAGACACTATTGGTTCAAAGAAGTACCTCTTTCGATTTTACAACTACGTCAAGCAGCTACTACCAAATCATGATGTCAACATCATGCTGGCAGCATCCAAAACACTCGGCCAAATTGCTGCAATAGGCGGGGCCGACTTCGGAGAACGCTTCATGGATTTAGAAGTTCCAGCCGCAGTGGAACTGTTACAGGGTGACAAGCAGGAGTCTCCCCGCTATGCCGGAGTGCTTATCTTGAAGGAGCTCGCACGCAACAGTGCGATATATTTTCATTCCCACATCAGCCTCGTATTCGACAAGATACTCATACCTCTTCGGGACTCTCGAAACATTGTCAGAGAAGGAGCTGCAGAGCTTCTTGCTGCATGCCTTGAGATTGTTACGACACGTGAACGGCAAACACGTACGACTTACCTCATGAAGATTCTCCAGGATGCGCAATTGGGACTCAAAATGTCACAGCCTGAGGTTATTCATGGATCTCTTCTCACTTACCGAGAATTGTTGTTGCATGGCGATATGGCAAGTGATTTCAGCACCGTCGTTGCACTTGAATGATATTTGCCTTCAGTTTATGAGAGAATCGTTTTTGGATACTGCGGAACAAATTCTTCGTTTCAAATCACATCGAGACGGTCTCGTTCGCAAGATGGTCATCACCCTAATCCCGACTCTCGCTGCCTACGAAACACAGGTTTTCTCGGAACATCACCTGCACAAATCCATGGGACATCTTCTAACACAGCTGGAAAAGCCAAACGAGAGGTCTTTTGGTTCGCGTTCCCTTATCAATCAAAATCTTACATATTGATTTGTTTTTGTCAGCATTCATCGCTATCGGTCACACTGCCACTGCCGTAGGAAGTGATATGAAACCTTTCCTTGACTCTATCATGGCTCAAATTAAATTTGGTCTACAAGCCAGGGGGTACGTCTTATATAGAGTGTTATATGCAGTCATCAGAATTCTTTCTACAGAAAGAAGAATGCTCCTTCTGAAGAACCTATTTTCCAATGCGTCGGAATGCTTGCTTCGGCTGTCGGTCCAAACCTCACCAAGCTTCTTCATGATCAACTTGATTTATTCTTTGCGTGTGGCCTGAGTGAGCATCTTAGACAGGCGCTAATGGCTATTGCACGTAATATCCCTCCTTTGCTAAAGACTATTCAAGGTGTGTCAGTTGACACCACACATGACATTCTTATTAAAACAAATACATCGTCAGACCGTCTACTGGATCTACTTTCCATGATTTTATGTGGACAGCCTTATAAAGCTATCGGAGCTCCATCTTCCCTTGTCAGGAGTGACGTCTCTGCATTTACGAGAGACTTGAGCTCATCTCAGGTGAGTTCTTTGACGCTTCTGTTGATCATACTAAGCATGACTCGCAAAGACCACTAGGAGCGGTAAGAGTCCTGAGCTCATCACACTTGCGTTGTCCACGCTTGGCACCTTTGACTTCAGTGGTAAGCTACCTGCTGTTATTTAACATAGTGTACTCAACACGAACAGGTCATATCTTGAACGAGTTTGTCCGCAATGCCGCGCTTCCTTATCTGGAAGACGACAATGCAGACGTTCGACGTGCTGGTGCTCTCACTTGTTGCAAGCTGTTCGTCAGGGATCCAATTTGCTACCAAGCGAGTAGTCACGCGATTGAAATTATCAGTGACGTTCTCGACAAACTTCTTACAGTAGGCATTGCAGACCCAGGTAAGTTCATTTGTTCCCCTACATGCCACCTCACATGATCAATATTACTTGAAGACCCTACAATTCGGCAAACTGTTCTGTCTTCTCTTCATGAAAGGTTTGATAAGCACTTGGCGCAAGCGGAGAATGTCAGGTCAATCTTTATCGCCCTCAATGATGAAGTCTTCGAGAATCGTGTTACCACTGTCACTTTGATTGGACGCCTTGCCAAGCACAACCCTGCCTATGTCATGCCCTCCTTGCGCAAGGCCCTCATACAACTATTGACAGAGTTAGAATACTCAACTGTGATGTGCGTTCGTTTATCCTCATGACCTAGAATAAATCATGAATATTTTTACAGGCGAAATCGCGAAGACTGCACCCGTCTGCTCACTCTCTTAGTGGCCGCGACCCAACGTCTTATAAAGCCATATGCACTCCCTATGCTCCGCGTCCTGCTGCAGAAGGCGAATGATAGCAACCCGGCTGTAGCTGCAAATGTTCTCATGTGTCTCGGGGAACTAGCAGCTGTTGGCGGAGAAGATGTGGCTCCTCATATCCCAGAGCTCATGCAGGTTATAATCTCCAGACTCTCTGACCCTGCTCATGTCAAGCGTGACGCAGCTCTCCACACTCTTGGCCAGTTGTGTTCTAGCACCGGGTATGTCATAACACCACTGGTAGACTATCCTCAGTTGCTTCCGATCTTGGGACGTATTCTGAGAAGCGAATCTGCCCCGCATGCACGCCGTGAGGTTGTCAGAGAAGTGGTCAAAGTCCTCGGTATCCTTGGAGCTCTGGATCCATACAGGCGAAAGGTTTGTTTAGTATGTGTCTATTCGCTTCAATTCACTAACATATCCTTAGGCGAGACCGGATGAGGAAGTTACGAATGAAACGCCACTTCCTGCTGTCAATGCTGTTGCCATTTCTCAGACAGGGTCGGTGACAGGCAGCGACGATTACTACCAAACCGTTGTGATCACGTCTCTCCTGGCTGTTTTGAAGGATCAATCACTTAGCAATCATCACCACACGGTCATTGAAGCGATCATGAATATTTTTAGGACGCAAGGGTTGAAATGTGTGGCCTTCCTACCGCAGGTGCGTGCATCAGTTCTCTTGCTGCTGCATAACCAAATGTTGGACCGACCCAAATATTTCGAAAGATTATTCCTGCCTTTACTGCTGTGGCTCGCACCTCAACAGCCCGTTTGCAAGAATTTCACCTGCAGCAATTAGCTATTCTGGTTGGGATTATTAAGCAACATATCCGCAATTATATGCCAGAGGTCTTTAGCCTCGTGACGGAGCTCTGGGAGAACGCTTCCCTTCAGCTTCCCATAGTATCCTTGATTGAGGCACTGGGTAAAGCTTTGGACGCCGAGTTCAAACCCTTTCTGCCGACTATCCTGCCTCATCTTCTCAAAGTCTTCGAGGGAGACCTCGAGAAGAAAATGGCTACTCAAATCAAGATTTTTGATTCTTTCCTCACATTCGGGGCAAATATTGAAGAGTACCTTCACCTTGTCATCCCCGTTATTGTCAAGTCTGCTGAACGACCAGATGCTACCACTCTGCTCCGCAAGAAAGCAATACAGACTATAGCTCACTTATCCCTCCGCGTCAATTTCTCTGATCATGCTTCTCGCATTGTTCACCCCTTGATCCGTGTGTTAGAGGGAAACAACAACGAGCTTCGGCAGGCGGTGATGGACACCCTGTGCGCACTAGTTGTCCAACTTGGATCTGATTTTGCTATTTTCGTGCCCACTATCAACAAGGTGCGTATCATTGATTTATTCCATCTTTGGGGATTATTGACAGCAAGATAGTGTCTGCTACGTAATCGTATACCGCATCCTAGGTATGAGAATTTGATATCGAAGCTCTTGAATGGGGAACGTCTACCGCAAGAACCAGGCACTCACGATTTGCTGTGCGTCTCTTTTTAGCAACTTGACGACGTCAGTTCCTAATGTTCCTTCAGCGAATCCAAGGCTGCAGAAATCTCTGTACCTGCGGAAGCGGCCAAATTGACTGTAAACCAACAGCACCTGAAGCAAGCGTGGGATGTGTCCACCGTGAGCACAAGGGAGGATTGGACTGAGTGGATGCATCGCCTTTCTGTGGAGTTGATGAAGGAATCTCCATCGCACGCGCTTCGGGCTTGCATGAGTCTTGTTGATATTCACCCTCCTTTGGCGAAAGAACTGTTCAACGCAGCATTCGTATCTTGCTGGACAGGACTCTATGACCAGTATCAAGTGAATCACTTTGTACTCATGACCGATTCATGCTAACCGCTTAATCAGGAAGGCCTTGTGCGATCCATCGAATGCGCCATCACCTCCACCACTGCTCCATCCGATCTTGTGCACCGATTGCTTAGTTTAGCTGAGTTCATGGAACACGAGGAGAAGCCACTCCCCATTGAACATCGCACTCTGGGAGAGTATGCCATGAGGTTCCATGCCTACGCAAAAGCTCTTCACTACAAGGAGCTCGAATTCTTTACTGAAACCTCCCCGAACATCATCGAGGCGTTGATCGGAATCAACACGAAGCTCCAGCAACACGACGCTGCTTGGGGCACTCTCATTATTGCGCGAGAGCAGTACGACGTCAGCAAGCATGAGGAATGGTACGAGCGCCTGGGCAGATGGCAAGAGGCACTTAACGCGTATGAGAAGAAAGCTCAGGAGGATCCAGATGCACCCGATGTTCAGATTGGGCGCATGAAATGTCTGCATGCCCTGGGTGAATGGGATCAACTTGCTGCTCAAGTAGATGAGAATTGGTCAAATGCCAATCACGAGGATCGCCGTGAAATAGCTCCGATGGCCGCTGCAGCGGCTTGGTCACTTCGTGAATGGGATTCAATGGATGATTATATCGCTGCTATGAGGGCCGATTCACCGGATAGAGCGTTCTACAAAGCCATTCTTTCTGTACATCAGAATCAGTTCCCAAAGGCCCTCAAGGAGATCGGCAAAGCAAGAGACTTACTCGAGCCGGAGTTGACCTCCTTTGTTGGAGAAGGATATGGCAGGTCTTACAAGTGAGTTTGGCCTTATGCCCTGAGTTTGCCATGTGCTAACATAGTCAAGCACTCTTGTTCGCGCGCAGATGCTCTCGGAGCTGGAGGAAATTATTGTATATAAACAGTATGCAGATCAAACCGACCGTCAGGCGGCAATGCGAAAAACTTGGATGAAGAGGTGCGTATCCGAAATATGTGCGATAACCGCGCTTACCCTTTTTCACAAGACTGCAAGGCTGTCAACCAGATGTTGAAACCTGGCAACGGATTCTGCAAGTTAGAGCCCTTGTCCTCAACCCAGAAGATGATCCTGTTATGTGGATCAAATTCGCGAACCTGTGTCGCAAGTCGGACCGTATGGCATTGGCAGAGAAGACGATCAATTCATTGCTTTCACCGGAAAGGGTACGTGAACGGCAACGCTAATATATCACAATGAGTTCATTTTTCATTTTGTTTTCAGCTACAGCATATTCGAGACGACCAGCACATGAAAGCTCCTCCAAACGTTGTCTATGCGCAACTCAAATATATGTGGTGCACCGGCGCTCGTGAGGATAGTCTCAACTTCTTGCGGCAATTCTCTACAAGCCTTGCAAGGGATTTGCAGGTGGAATCCAAGGATCACTCACAAAGATCTGGTGTTGGTAAAGCTAAACTGGATGAACTCTCACGTCTTCTCGCTCGTTGTTATTTCAAACAAGGGCAATGGCAAGTAGAACTTAAGGAAGATTGGGGCGCTGTACGTGCGTTGATACTTGTCATATCTCTTACTCACCAGCTGGTCAGCGGAATGTCAAAGACATACTGCATGCGTACCTTCTGGCAACCCACTATGATCCCAATTGGTATAAGGCCTGGCATACATGGGCGCTAGCTAATTTCGAGGTCATTGGCCATCTAGAGAGCCAAAAGGAAAGCACGCCTGTCGACATCCCCGGGAGTGGGCTTGCTGCCCATATCGTGCAGGCTGTTCAAGGTCAGTTTGTTCTTTTTAAAGTTCGAGTTCCCACTCACTCTGAAATAGGGTTCTTCCGCTCGATCGGCCTACGAAATGAGAACGCTTTACAGGATACTCTTAGATTGCTCACGCTGTGGTTCAAGTTTGGCGCACACGATGATGTCAGTCAGGCCATGGCCAGTGGCTTCTCCGTGGTCGAGGTTGATACATGGTTGGAAGTCATTCCTCAAGTGAGCGCAAATCAGTGTTGGACCCGTCTCTTGTTGAAATATTGCCTTAGATCATTGCCCGCATCCAAACTCCAAGCATCAATGTGCGGCGAAACATTAACAACCTTCTTACCGAAGTTGGAAAGCATCACCCCCAGGCTCTCATATATCCATTGACTGTAGCTTCCAAGTCCTCCAGCGTATCTCGGAAGAATGCAGCCCTGGCCATCATGGACAGAATGAGAGAACACAGCCCTATCATCGTGGAACAGGCGCTTGTTGTCAGTCATGAACTCATCCGAGTTGCCATTCTGTGGCACGAGATGTGGCATGAAGGTTTAGAAGAAGCTTCTCGTCTTTTCTTCAATGACAAGAATCCCGAGGGGATGATTGCGACTTTGGAGCCCCTTCATGAGATGCTCGAGGCTGTAAGTGCATTCACTTGGAGTTTATCAGTCAGATTGCTCAGGCATCACGGACTAGGGGCCAACAACAGCTAGGGAAACATCATTCGCACAAACATTTGGTCGCGACTTGCATGAAGCTCGGGAAGCTTGTCGGCGATATCGCGCATTCGGCGAGATGTCGGAGCTGAACAAGGCTTGGGACATCTACTATGGCGTAAGTCAGGGAAGTAGATGATCAACTTTGTTTGTTTATATTGTGTCTTTTCAGGTCTTTAGAAAAGTGGAGAAGCAGTTACCCCAATTGACGACATTGGACCTGCAATATGTATCACCGCAACTGTTAAAAGCCCGCGATCTTGATCTAGCGATGCCCGGTATGCACCTTGGATTTTACGTTAGTACTGCGCTGTACTCATCGGGCAACTTAAGGAACATATCAGAGCGGCCGAGACGTCGTTCGCATTGCATCATTCGCGACTAAGCTCACTGTTATAGCTTCCAAGCAGCGGCCACGGCGACTATCCCTGAAGGGCAGTGATGGCCAGGACTACCAATATGTTTTGAAAGGTAACAAGATGGTCACCCCAGCACTGCTACATTGCTTATTCATTTATATACAGGACATGAAGACTTGCGTCAAGACGAGCGTGTTATGCAGTTGTTCAGCCTTGTCAATACCCTTCTGTCGGTTGACACCAATAGCTTCAAGCGACGCTTACACATCCAGCGTTACTCTATCATACCATTGGCGCCCAACGCTGGTCTTATGGGCTGGGTAAAGGATAGCGATACTTTGCATGTCCTTGTTCGTGACTATCGAGACTCTCGCAAAGTTCTTTTGAACATAGAGTATCGACTGATGCTCCAGGTATTTATTACTACTTAAAGGGTGTGTGTCATCTGCTGATATATCCCAGATGGCACCGGACTATGAGAACCTAACGCTACTACAAAAGGTCGAAGTATTTGAATATGCGCTAGAGAATACTACGGGTCAGGATCTTTATCGTGTCCTGTGGCTGAAGAGTGCAAATTCAGAGCACTGGCTTGAACGCCGTGCGACTTATACCCGCTCTCTGGCAGTGAACAGCATGGTTGGCCATATCTTGGGTCTCGGCGATCGCCATCCATCCAATCTTTTACTGGTGCGCACGACCGGCAAAGTTGTTCATATCGACTTCGGTGACTGCTTTGAAGTTGCTATGCATCGCGAGAAGTTCCCGGAGAAAATTCCGTTCAGACTTACTCGTATGCTTACACATGCCATGGAGGTAATTTGTATAACTGGTCGTATGCATTCCTAAGCTCACTGACGTCACAGATAAGTGGCATTGAAGGAAGTTTCCGGCATACCTGCGAAATCACCATGTCCGTGCTGCGCGAAAATAAGGAGTCCCTGATGGCAGTCCTGGAGGCCTTTGTTTATGATCCCCTGATTAATTGGCGGCTTATGCAAGCTGACGTCGACTCACGGCGACCAGAAGGTGTGCCTCGTTTTATTTTTATCATTCGACTGGCTCATACGAACACAGATGGCGAAACTGATCCTGCTCGTGCTGCTGAACTTGCTAAAGTGTCGGGATATCCTCAAGGTCCAACCCGCAAGCTTCGCGCGGATGAAAACGATATTTTCAATGGTATGCATTCAGCGTACGCCCGGAAGGGATAAACTGATTTTTTTTGCAGAGGTCGTCGACGGGCCTGGAGCGAGGCAAGAGGTCCGGAACGAGCGGGCATTACTTGTCTACAACCGTGTTCAGCACAAGCTTACAGGTTCATCTTCTCCCGTCCGTTTGCACCTTTGCATTACTGATGATCTCCCTCCATTAACAGGGCGTGACTTCAACCCTGATATCGTCCTTCCTGCTCCTGCTCAAGTGGATAAGCTAATCTTGCAGGCCACCTCGCTTGAGAACCTCTGCCAATGCTTTTCCGGATGGTAAGACGACTTGTTGTCCTGATTGTGTTGAGCTCAAATATATTCTATAGGTGTGCATTTTGGTAGTAGGTATTTTTTCTCTCGTCCATCTCATATAGATATCCACATGTTCTACATTTCTGTACCTATACAATAGCCATCTGCATGTTTGCTGTCTTTTAGCTGTCATGAGGGAAAGTTGAAAGTTCCCTTCGGTCATCCAACCGCCGGCAGAAGCCGATCGATCATTTCAGTTTCCAGAAAGGATTACATCCACCACTTGTCTCATACTTGCACTCGTTTCCTTTACTTTTCGCCTGCACAATCTAAATACAGCACCATATGCCGAGGGGAATGCCTAACGCGAAAAAAGATGACTCTGGCATGCGTTACACGTCTATGCATGTGCCCCTGGCGTACGTTGACATCACGACTACATTTCAAGTGTTGACGGTCGTGTCAGGCCAAACCCTAAGCATGTGGGCACTTCTTACTTGAAATCGGAGTCACAGACAATTTGGTCGCGTAATGCAGCCCGAAAGAAAGAATTGGTAGCAGAGGAAATTGCTCCTTCACCAGAACAGAGGTGGGCAGTTTGCATGATTGGGCTGATCTTTCATATATTAATACTGAACCGCTCAGAATAGGCGTGGCTCTCATGTTATTGTTATCCACCCCGGATCGCGATTTCTAAGAATTGGCAGGGCGTCAGATGTCACACCTGCATCCATTCCAAATGTGATTGCGCGCAGACACAAACCACCGGTACCATCTCCGACATACGTCGAGGGCATTTCGCGTCCGAGGAAAGGGCAAGTGCCACAGCTATCCGTGTCTGCGGGTCCCGACGGAGACGAATATGCGGTCGATATAACTTCAGATGATCCTGTACATACTTTCATTCCTTCACCATGCCGCATAGTGTACTAAGGTGCTCATACAGTTTGATGCCAAAGTGGGATCAATCATTGTTTCTCTTCGCGAGCGGATGAGGTTCTACAAACTTCGCGTCACATGCAACGCGGCAAAGGTCGCGTCGACCTTCAACGAACAATTCAAACCTGAAATTATCCCCGAAGCCAATGACCCGTACATTGTCGACTGGATCCAGGACCCCCTGGAAGATTCAGAATTTCTAGTCGGCGAACGAGTGTGTATCAAACTTTAACTATAGGCCTTATTCTCAATCTTTCGTATTAGGCACTCCGGTTGTCCGATCCTCAACTTTTGAATTATTCAGTGAAGTGGCCGATCCATGGAAAGAACTTCAATACCAGGGATTATCCGTCACACCAGATGATACTAGATGACATTGAAACTATCATCAGTACTGTACTAAGTGAGAAGTTCAACGTGAGGCGACCTGATTACAAGGTTTGCCATCTTTCACTCCACATATATTTGGTGTCATTCAATACTACTAGGACTATTCTGTCGTTCTTGTTATCCCAGACTTCCATGATCGGGCATACGTCCGTGAATTCGTCAACGTTCTTTTAGTTTCATTGGGCTTTAAGCAGATATGCGTGCAGCAGGTGTGTGACGCGAATATAAATATCAACGAGTTCTAATATGATGCAGGAGTCATTGGCGGCAACTTACGGCGCCGGAATTAGTAATGCTTGCGTTGTCGACATTGGTGCTGTCAACTCGAGCATAGCATGTGTGGATGAAGGTCTTGTTATTCCTGATTCAAGGTAAGGTATACATCAGATGCAGAGTTTACCGCTGACCATCGGTCAGAATCACGCTCAATATGGGTGGAGACGATATTACTGAATTCTTGTACGTTCTCTTGGAACGAATAAGTTTTCCCTATCGCGATATTAATCTCGCGCGATGGTATGACTGGGCCGTCATGGAGGATTTAAAAGCACGGCTATGCACACTGGCAGAGGTGAGTCATCACAATTATGTCTTTGTCACTGCTTAGGGTGTTGTAGGGCGATGTTGCCCTCAATCTGTATGACTTTGTAGTACGCAAGCCCGGTAAACCCACGGAAAAGTATGGCCTACGAGCATATGACGAGATCATACTTGCGCCCATGGTGCGTTTCGCTGACAACAGGCCTTCATCAATCTGACTGCCCCTTCGATACTTACATAGTGCATATTCGAGCCCCGTGTGATAGAGTTCGACAGGAAGCACATTGGTCTGCGCTCCATACCCCATTCGGATGTCACTGAAGAAATTATAGAGCATCCGGTAGACCATATCGTACGTATTTCTGACCACGGATAGGGTCTATTTACATCATGCCGTCAGACTCAAGCGATGATCATCTCAACGCAACATCTACTTCCACCGCCTTCTACAGCCCCCACGGACGTCCGTCATTCTCCGATTCCTATCAACCAGTCACAGGATGGTACGTAATGCTATAGCTGTATTCAAAGACTGGGACTGGAATTATTGTGGTTGCAGAGAACGGCGGAAAACAAGAACAGCAGGAGGTTTCACTGCCATCGACTGCGCATGCAACACCACCTCCGGCTGCACAATCTACTATAGGAGCATCGGAGGGAGTTCCTGCTGATGCCCCAATGGAAGTAATTGATGTAGAGAGCGACATTAAACCATCTCCTATCACTGTTCCTCCTCAGCCTCAAGCTTCTCAGTCTTCCGTACCAGTGAACTCGAATTACGGTGGTCTTGGTATCGATGTCTGTTTTGAAGCAAGTAAACTTCCTCTCGATGTTGCTATCTTCAACAGTGCGAGGGCATCCGGAGGCGATGATAAAATCCGCAAGCACCTCCAAGCTGTTCTGGTCATCGGGGGAAGCGCTTTGATACCTGGAATGGCTCATGCGCTGGAGAGCAGGTAAGTCACGGAACATATCCGCACATCAGATATATTGAACCATTGAGAACAGGCTGCAGGCAATCGCCACTCCATTGGTCCCGAGCATGGACAAGGTTCAGATCATCCCCCCTCCAAAAGAGGTTGACCCTCGTGTACTGGCGTGGAAAGGTGCCGCTGTTCTAGGTAAAATGGATTCTGTCGCTGATATCTGGGTGACACCTACGGATTGGGTACGTGCTAAGTCGCCACTGCTCCGAGTCGGATTTATCTCATATTGACGTTCAGGATGTTCTGGGTATGCGCGGGTTAAGAGAGCGTTGTTTCTATCTGTAGTATTATGGACGAGTCACCGTGGCAGGTCTCACTGTTTGTATATACACCACGATAGTTGTACATTTGCAAATCATCGGTTTACAAAAAAAAGAAAAAGTCAACAATGATGTCTCCTAGTGAATCTGTGAACCATAATAAGTGCAATTTGATAAAAATGGTAACAAGTACTTGTCATTTCGTCCCTTCCGTACTCGCTCCATTCCTGTCTTGATGCAAACCTCACCCATTCAGATACAAATACAAGTCATTTTCCGCGAATTCATACTTCAAGTCTTCTTTTGATGGCAATAAATTCGTCCCCGTGCATGTTTGTCCACGACGTAGCGAGAGACGTCATCTCATTGCGTCCAGCTCTAATCAAGACGGTGCATTTGAGGAAAAAAATCATGAATATATATCTGAGGAGCAGCGTACATTTCTTTTCGACGCCATTCTTGCCTTGCATGACCATCTTCTGTCCAGTCTGCAAGAGGGCTAGACGGAGAGATATTTGCAGAGTCAGCCTCCTTGGCGAGAGCGTTGATCATGCCACAGATTGCGTTATCGGCCGTTCTATTTGGTGTGAAGGGGAACGAGTATTCTGGACGCGGAACGTTATCTGGGGTGGACAATAATGCACTCCTACACATTGGACAGTCCACGGGTTCATGCCAGCTGCCACACACACGATGCAATCGGGAGAAGAACCATTTCAGGATGCAAGTGGCGCAAAAGGTATGGCCGCACTGTCGTGGGTTCAAACTATATGGGCACGCCCTATATATCAATCAATCTAGGTAGCGTCGTCCATCTGAACGGACTCACATGATCTCGAAGCACCTAGACATGATTAATTAAGTTCACCTTGTAATGTTTCAGTTTTTTTTTTTGATGAGGTACTTACAATGGACACGTAAAATAGTCTTCGAGTTGCCTTATGGTGGTTCTCTCGAGCCGTTGTTTGCATTCTCGGAACAAGGCAACTGCTTCTCTCTCCTTCTGAGATACAGTGACGAGTTGTTGTTCGAGTTTGCGAGATTTCAATCGGAACTCGTTCTCCTTTTGGATTAATTCCGTTTCTCGGGCGGAGAGGACATTGTTAGAAGTACTAGTAGTACTGTGGGGACTGGAAGGGGATGGACAACCGATAGCACTAGCAGTACTACTAGCTTGGCCGACATCCTGCGTTGTCGTTACTGCAGCCCAAGCTGCGCGGTGTCTCCCATGTTTGAACTGCCGCCGTAGAGGCTCTGCACGTCTGCTTATTTTTGTTACGCGGTCGTTTATGTTGCGTCTGATGAGCTGCTGCTGTGGCGCACTGGATATAGTATTCGCGTGAACTATGATCCCAAGTTGTAATGTATACGTCAATCGACGAGTTAGCGGGTGATTTATTCTTGGCATCAAAGTTTGTTGTGAGTTTACCTTGCACCCCGCTAAGCCTTGTGGAGCGCCTGACGGTAAGTGCCGTCATACTCCTTGTCATCGGCCTGTGTGCCAGTCGAGGAGATGCTCTGCTCATCGTTGTGGCAGCAGAAGCGCGCTCGGGTGAGATGAGTAAGCTGTATTAGGAAGGTGCTGTGGTTTGATGAAAGTTCGTAATGAGTGAGAAGACCTTGGCGCCTTCGAAATGTTTCCTTCACATAAGAGCATGTCATATATTAAGTGGGTTCGTTCGTTGTGGCGCCATTCCATAACATTGACTTATACTTCGGCTACTCACAATTAGAACTTTTACCACATGGTCAGCGTGAGGCATACCGGTGTCCGGACATGGCCCGCTGTTTTCGCTATTGCTAATTCTGGTTCAAGGTTCCGATTGAGCAGCTCGAGGTAATTAAGTTTGGATGATGTACATTGTCCACGCGTTCAGTACGTATTTCTAGGTGAACTGCGCAAGAATGGCATAGCGGACCGTCGATGACGCGGACGCGTGGTTGCATTGGATTTACAGGGTCGAGACTCAGTTATGCAGTGCCCGACCCGACAAGGCGAGGCGGCCGACTAATTCATCTATATCGAGTTCGTGCTTCTCCCGACGCGGAGCCGTTGAGTCTTATGCCGAAAACCAAGTTGTGATCCAAATAAGGATATTTCTTAATGCCTCTTTATCACCCTCGATAGGACTGAAACTCTCATGCAGCATCAGGTACGCTGAGATGCGCTTATTAGTCGTCTATCACCTTCTTAACGGCCTTGAGCAAAACACTTTCTGCAAATGTTCTGCACAGGTTGCTTATCCATAACGATGGCTCCGAGTCTTGCGCAGTGCGGAGGGTTGTTAACTACCCGACGTCGTGCCTGTCCATCAGGTTGCGGTGGTAAGCCTGCCTCGGACTTGAAACTTCGGCAACGTTTGTCATCATATCATTATTCGTGATGCGGAAATTGTACTGACAATGATGCCAGTTGATCCGAGCCTGGGGACTCATCAGATCGGGGGTAAATGGGGTATCACTTTCTGTTTGAAACATACGGGCCCAACTTGATGCCGGAGTATCACTTGTGAGATCTAATCACCGAGTGCAAAGTGGCGCTGGGTTAAGGTTTCTCAATATCTGCCGATCGCTCTGTACGCTCACCTTGCCGACAGAGTTTGACAGGACTGGCTGTTCGAGGGTTGTACGCGGCGCATCAACGATGCCAATTAGTAGTTTCACCGCCATGCGAGTCATCCTGTCAAACGATGACCAGTGTAGCTACCAACCAGGAGCATAAAGGGAGATGTGCAGACAATTTGGCGGTGGGTGCCATATGCTCCATTCATGGCTGTAGTTTAAACTAGCGATCGCACTTTTGGAGATAAAGTGTGTGACCAAAGTGTGACCGGGCCGCCTTATCGTGCTTCGTGATGGAATTCTGCGCGCAACAATAACGGTATTATTGTAAGAAGAGCAGAGTTTGTGTGAACTTCCGTGGTGGACGCTGGAGTGTGCGGTTTTCATCTGGGTGACCGATGGGTTGGTCATGTGCGGCGGTAAAATCGGGACGCCATTGAGACGATTGGCACGTAAACTACTAAATATAGAAATAATGTTCCGGATGATTTATTTTTTATATAAAATTTGAAATTGGAAGTTGATCTTAGATTTGACATTATAATATTGAATTGAAGAGAAGACAACGATCAGCGCGAACCGCTTGGTACACAGCTCATAGCTGCACCTGCCCGCGCGCTGGACGAAACAGTTGCGGATAGTACGCCCTCCGATTCATTTCATTCCGGTGCTTTGATTTGATACCAGATATTTCATGTTTGTAAAACCTTCGTATGTTTTATTACTCCACTCCCGTAACGTATATTAACTCTTCCACCTAATCGGACAATCTCGTTGTGTCAATATCCCTCGATTTCATTCCACTTGTTCATTCTTCTTTTTCTAAGTCGGTTCACACATCCCGCTAGATTCCGTCTTCTTCAGGCTGCCTTTCACATTCGCATCCAATGCAGGCACCACTTCTCCTCCAACCACCACCTCTTCTTGCTCTTGCAAATAAGCAAGTTAATCAAACGCGTCCTCGCGTCTCTCAACACTTCTTATTTCACGACCTCTCCAGCCTTCTGGATCCCCCTCAGCCCATGACCGTAGATAATGATCATGATGATTACTCTCCTCCGGGAACAAACTACACATACTCTTCCCGACCACAGTTCGATGAATCGTCTCATTCAGATCCTCATAACTTGTATGACGTAGCTTCATCTTCTGAAACCCCTCAACCATACCATACTTCTTCACCAACATCTAATTACACCTCCACCTCAAATGCTCGCACTGCCCAACCTCCATCATCAGTCAACGGAACTCGCTATCTCTCAAGTTCACCTTCTTCCGTTGACGATCATCCGTCTGCTTCATTTCCTCAGCCGTACAGCGCTCCCCATCACCAACATAATTTTCCTACATCGGCATCTTCCTATTCCCCTCCGGATATGGTGCGTTACCCAATTACGTCGAACCTTAGCTCCCGTGGAACCGATAAATACGCCCATGCCCTCTTGGAACAACGCCGCATGTCCGAGCCAGCCATGTATGGCAGCGCAATAGGCGGTTATTCCACGAGTTCTTCAGCCGATCTAGCCTCCGGGCGATATCAACAGCTGCAGCACCACTACACGTCGTCACAATCCTCCCCAAGATTGTATGGCACTTACTCCTCGACTCTGCAACGCACTCTCAGTTCAGGGTCTGGGCGTGATCCACTCTCGGGATCGTCCTGGAACGACAAAGATCAACTTGCATTACACTGTTACGACGGTGTAGACCTCGAAGAACCCATATCACCTCTTAACCCTAATTTCTCGGGTGGCGAGGGGTCCCCAACAATGGGAATGCCCTACGGCGCCCTTTCCGAGGACTATGGCCCATCACCGCCTGGTACGGGCAATTCCACATCATCCAACGGCGCCAGGCGGTTCCTTGACGCTTCAGGCTCGAGTTCTGACGGTAAACAATACTCGTTTGTCGCACTCCCTGGAAACGCTGTCAAGAAGCGTCCAAGGCGGCGCTACGACGAGATCGAACGACTTTATCAATGTTCATGGCCTTCATGCACCAAGGCATACGGCACTCTAAACCACCTAAATGCCCACGTCACCATGCAGAAACACGGCGTCAAGCGTAGTCCGAACGGTGAGTCTTCATCCTTGCGGTTTACTTTTAGTCATCGGTACCTCGTGATGACAATCTCGACTTCTCGTCATTATTTTTAACCCTCTCGACACCGATGCTGACTGTGCACTCGCAGAATTTAAAGAGCTTCGTAAACAATGGCGCAAGTCCAAAAAGGAGGAAGCCGATGCTCGCGCTGCTGCGTCAGCAGTGATGGGGAGGTCGACTCATCATGCTTATCTCCCTCGCGGCATGCATGACTCATATCCCGACGTGGACTACCAACTTCGCTCTCATCCGCAGCAAAATTCCCATGTTGACCGGTTTACTCCAACCGCCTCTCCGGAGGAAATGCACGAAGTTGATATGCAAGACGTTTACGAACGTCGGCAACAGCGTTTTAGTGGCCTCTTCCCGTCTGCTTCTCGCACTAGCAGTCCTACATACACCGCAACGCACTCATCAAATATACCGTCGTCGCACACAGCCATGGCCCGCCTTCCGACGAACAGCACGCTCTTGACACCTCTGCCAGGTTATGAGCATACGGGAGCGAGCACGGACCTTAATGTGTATGCTCCGTATGGTGTGTACCCAGGCAACCGACCTGGTTCTGGACATGGAAGCATAGGAAGTTACGAGGAGACGCGACGGAGTGGATGATTTGAAGACGAGCAGTTACGATTGCACTCCTTTCTGTTGGGATTTTGTCACGATACCACCGGCAATCCGATGATGCCCATGCCTCTCATGCCACGCATCAACGCCTCCATCTTTTCTGAAGTTATATTGTTCATGGTATTAGCATCCTACTAAGTACATACATTACTAGTTTTTCCTCTCGCTTCCTATGCTTTCATATTTTATTCGTTCATGTCTGGGGATGACTCCTCACATTACACAGGAGACCTTGCGCCCAATAATCATGGAGCTGTACTTTACAGATTATACTTGTCATCCTAGTAATAGTTACTTGTGTACAAACGGAACGTAGATTTTCAAAAGTCAGATTTTCCTGACGTCAGAAGCTGTACTTGGACCCTGGACTGTAGCCCAAGCCCTCATAAGAGCTGGAACTTGCACGATCAGGCTGCTTGCCACCCATCTTGTGGTCTATCATGAAACTTCTATAGAGGGCACGTTGAAAGCTCCGAACTCGTGAGAACATGACGTAACGACCGCACCCATCGCGATCACGTTCATCGATAGAGTTTTCTGAACGCTGCGAAGATTCATCATCCGAGTGAGCTTTTGTTTTTTATGCAATTATTGGCAATGCAGGTTTGATGCAGGGCAAGATAATATCGCTTATATTAGAGTGCAGTGCCAGGGTACCATGAGGTCGACGTTACGCCACACCTGTCTGCATTGAGCCACGCTCATGCCGCTCATGACCCAAAGGACTGTTGCTGCGACGACGCCCGGCCGTGCTTTCGAGGTTTGCGCCCCGACTCAGTTCTCATGCGGCCGCAAGTTTCCGCTCCACAGACAGGCACTTACTTCGAGGCCTCATACGAAAAAAATCGCACCCTTGTCAATTGAACAATCTTTTCATCATTCTGCAAGCGTCAGCATCAACCCGGTAATGATCAGAACAGAACAGTTCTTTCAGAAAGAAACGAAAAAAAGCTGAACTCAGTACGTGATGCTGCATAAGGCAGATGAACTGACATGCCAGTGCGACTTGATCTGGTCATTAATGAGCTGGTTATACTACTAGCAGTTCCCATACTGCGAGCGTTTTTTTTTCCCTTCTTCTTATGATCAACGAATGCCTGCGAACGAGGTGGCAGTTCTTCATAAAAGTGAAACTCGATCCTGTGATAAAGCTCTGCTGTATCATATTCATGACCTTTGAGGCGCTCGCGGTGTCGTAATGGATACGCATGGCGAAGAGCTGCGTGTAGGTATGGGCCCACGTGCACTTGAAGGGCGATGATAGCGCATCATGATGTGGGTGCAGCATAAATTCCGCATTGCCGGTTGACTTGAACACCGAGACGGCGTCTGGGGCTGCACGTCAAGTCTGCGTGCGGCTTCATCTTACGTACATATTTTACTCGTACCGCGGGTACTTTGGTTCGACCCCACAGTGCAATTCGAATTATTATGTATAATCTATGTAATACAGACGGTAGGCAAACTTTAGAATTGAGGTTTGCAGATTCAATTTAGTACATAAAGGTTTCACTAATTGTTCTCAAAGACGGATAAAGGAATATCAATGGGCAAACGTCATGCGTGTAAGAAGCTTCATGACTATTGCTTACGAAAGGAAGCTTCCGACCTCCTTTTGCGTTCTAGATCTCGCAAGCACCTTGTGGGGGGGTGGCGGCCGTCACGTGTTTTGGGAAGTTGATTATCTCTCCTTGCGTTTCACATATCTGAGAAGCAGTTCATGTATTTTTACGATCATCAAATATGGATCACTGCTCGTTTTTAACTCTTACCTCGGTCAGTCAGAAGTCCGACCGTGAGTGGATCAGGTTGGACACGTTTATCGTACAATAATGTGTAAGGATGGCGTCTCTTATCAGATTAAACAACTTACCGAGCAAAACAATTTTTTTTGCATCGTTAAACAAGGTTGTAGTCTGCCGTACCTTCAATACTGAAAGAGGCTCTTTGGAGCCGAGCAAAAATACCATCAGTCTGAAGTAGGTCATTACGGAGCACCTGGCTCACCGGAGCGGAGCCATAGCGGATTATGCTCAACATGCAAGACAGAGTACGCCACTATCAGTTGAGCGGTCTGCCGTCACGATAGACGTGCTGCGGTGATTGCGATGGGCGCCCTTTACATTGGAACCCTCGTTTTTGATATGTTACACCATGCCCTGGACGGTCAGGTCACAAAATAGCGTTTGATGATCGTTCCTGGCTACGCCGCCGGCGAAGTATGTCTGGCTAGCCCAGCATTTGCAATCTACAAAAAAGGAGTATCATCAAAGTAGAATCGAAATTACATCAGACTTGCGAGCCCTGGATGTGCGGCTTCGACTTGATCGACTTCAAATTACAAACTATGAGTCTAGTCTCCCATCACAACGAGAAGAGCGACGCCAAGTGGCGCGGGGCTTGTAGGTTACAAACGACCGGTTATATTGCTATGTACAGGATTCAAGCAACATTGTTGAGGCGTGTATGGATGTCAAGAAGTAGACATACCATATATAGATAGTCACGTACTGCGATCTCAGTGCGCTCGTGCACTAGTAAGTCGCCTCGAGTAAGTTTCCGACGACTTTTTGCGGCGTGATTCTCCGGTGTCTGTCGAAACTCTGAATTGACATCTGAGCATAAAATAGTCTCTAGCCCATGCACGTCAAAGCTGCGTGGCACAGCAAAATGATAGGATTAGTTGAAAATCAGCACTATGAGTTGGATTGAGGATTCAGAACGTTTGTTAAGGGATATACATAGGGCTTTCCAGCCCGAATCAAAGGGCCCCAACCTGTTGTGAAGGTGGGCCGATCAGCCCGCCGTCTGTGAGAGCGACACTCGGGAAGCGGCGGTCATCAACGCGTCGGACAAACGGTACGGAATCGGTATCATTTGTAACTGTCAAAGTGTTGATATTAATGCTTGACATTTGTCCTCGCGACGATGGGAAGTGGCGAGTGGGTGTAAAAAGACGAGACTAGCGTCGACGAGAGATAATTTGGCTGCGAGGTGGGCGGAAGCAAGAAGTACGCACCACCTCGCCTAATTCGTGCATAGAGCCTAGCCCCGTACCGAGTTAGCCAACTTAGAATTGAAAGCGTCAACGCGCATCAAAGCTGTGTACCAAGTACCGCTCCAATGGCAAAATTAGCTTGAAAATGATTAAAAATTTGAGTATATCCGTCATCAGCACTATGAGAGAATTCACCACAAGGATCTGATTGAGAGGATGGGTGTGGCGCGGGTCTTGCGAGTTACAAACGACCGGTATTTGCTACGTACAGGATTCAAGCAAAATGGAGGCATGTGTGGATGAGTTGTTGATAGGAAGCATATATTTGTATGAATAGCCACCCGGCCTAGAGTGCACCCATGCGCTAGTAATTAGTCCAAGTTTGCGATGGCTTTTTCGGTGTGATTCCCCGAAGTGCGCGTCAAAGCTTCATGACATTCAAAACACTTAGTTCCCCACTTCTTACATAATCAGGTTACCAAGCAACCCCTCGTAGCATCGATCAACCCCCCCGCAACATGTGAGTTTGTGCGCGTGAGCCGTGACATCATGCCAATGATGCCGCAGCTCACCGCAGCTCCCGAGTCGCAGCTCTCTTAGTTGCGCTCTGACTTTCCCGCTGTGATTTTGTATTACAACCATTCAAGCGATGACTATGCTCTCTGACTTGCCCATCGAAGTTCTTTTGGATAATTTATTGCCTTGGCTTGCTATCCCAGATCTCATTCATCTAGGACAAACAGATCACTTCTTTGCCCGATTGTGCGACGATGAGACATTCTGGAAGAGAAAGTTGGAAGAAGACTTCAATTTCACGGATGAGAGGACCGCACGAATCACCGGATGGAAACATCTCTATAGAGGTTTGCGCAACCCCAAGACTTATGTTTGGGGGTAAGCACCGCTTTCCGCGATGCCGTCACCCTTCCGCTAAGTCAGATTATTCTCATGTAGGGAACACTCGAAGGGAAGATTAGGATTGAAGAAGATACCAACGACAACTCTTCGTGATGTCCCATACCCAGTTGAGTTGCAGATCAAATCAGGCGCACGTATAGTTAGTCTCTCGGCTGCTGGGTGGTATGTTATCACTGTCTTATACGATCAAGTCGCTCATGGACTCTGAACAGGGCATTCTTTGCACTAGATTCTACTGGTAGCGTGTACGTGTGGGGTGAGTCCATATATTATTGTGCGACATTAAGGACGGAAACTAACATCGCACCCAGGAACTTTGAATGGCACCTCGTATGCTCTACAACACGATGGGTACTCCGAGGCGGCAAAACCAGCTCATACACCATTGAAGCTTGGCATGCAATCTCCCACGAGGAGTATCAGGTTTGAGTGTTCTTGTGCTCGAGTCAAATACTTGTTCACATTTATTAGTTGTGGGCGGCTACATGCTACTACGCTGGACGATCAGCATCATGTTTGGACCTTTTTAAGCTGGGGCCGTCCCTTCAGGCTCGTCACACCAGCGTTCGACGCAACAACGTTAGATTCTACACCTGCGCTGGTCGAATCCGGCTGGAACTTTTCGTCTGTCCTTACCAAATCTGGTGATGTGTATGTCTGGTGGCCGTTCGCTGCACCTCTGAAAGACATCATCGCTGCACGAAATATAGCTATGGATGCTGCCGCGGATTCGAAAGCCTACGCTACAGAGGATGGTGTCATCCCATGCTCGACATGGGAACTTCGCGAAGAACCCACAAAGTTACCACCCCTGCCTCCTCTGCCGGAGCTGCCATTGGAGTCGGCGGAACCCGCGAGACTTATCAAGCTCGCAGCTTTGGAGAGTAGGCTTATCGGTTTGACTAATCATGGTCATGTGCTCTCGATTGCTGTTGAAAGCGATGTTGCTGTTCGGTCTGAGAGATGGGAATATGTAGGTTAATTTTATTCGTGGAACAATCTTTGCCTCATACGTTTTCAGCTTCCTAACTTCTCTGAAGTCGACAAGGTTCAGCAGCACCCCGTTTATGTCTCTTCTCAGTTGAAGCCGCCGCAAAACTTGCGAATATCTCATGTAATTATCTCGGCAAAGTTTCGAACGTTCCTACGTTGCTGAAGGGTCTCCCAGATATCGGCACAATTTCAGACATTTGTTGCTTATTCTCCCGGTTCCAGTTCTGTCATTCTTTTGGGTTCTCACGAAACACATGCCGATTCGACTCCTTTGATTCTCCCCGCACTTCAAAACAACGACGTTATCTCTGTTGTTCTTGGAGATTACCATTATGGTGCTCTTACATCCACCGGAAAGCTTTTGACGTGGGGTGAATATTCTCGAGGCGCACTCGGCCTCGGTGATCCTGGAATGCTTCCCCCTGGTCAGCCTGGGGGCTACAGAACTGAAGAACGCAGAAGAGCTGCTGTCACCAATGGCGGTCCGTTTCCTCCGGGCACCTCCGAGCCCGCGGAGGTCAGCTTTGGTCACGGGAAAGCACAGAGGGATAAGATGTTTTGCTTTGCTGTAGCAGCTGCTGGGTGGCACATGGGAGCACTTGTCATTGATTTGGAGGTGAGATTTTTAGCTGACTGAGTTCTGACTGCTGATTAATCGCCGGATCAAAATAGCCACACACAAATGATCAGAATGATAACGACGAAGACGAAGGTCCTTCCATGCCAGGACGGTTTCCCCGGTCTCGCGAAACGGGGGAGTCCCCGCAGGACTATCCTGGAGAGCCGGGTCAGTGGGGCCCGCCTATAAGGGCCAGGGCGTTTCGAATCGGGTTTGCTGGAAGAGGCGCCATGAGAGGCGGACATCTGGGTCGCGGCCGTGGCTTTTGAAAGTAACAACCAAACTTAGGGTTTATAAGAATTGACGGGCCTCTTCTCATGGTTAAATCTGGCCGTACGGCCGTATCGTGTCACGTTTCATTCTGTCTCTTGATCGCAACTTTTTGGTGTCATTACGAAAGCACTAAGACATCGAGTAACAATGTATGATGGTGATTTCTTTCCCATATCTCACGCGCATCATCACCTTGTCGGGGGCCAGACAAGCGTCCTCGTGGCGAAGTGAACAATATTGTGAGAGAAGTCTTCTACGCACTCACCGTATCCATTCCCATAGCGGAGTCCCGAACAGGTATTAATGACCTTCCAGATGGCAGACCCAGACTCATTCCATCAATATGCCATCTCCGATTATATTCTACGACCTCCCCTCGACCTTGTCGGTGAATGCATGGTCTCCAAACACCTGGAAGACCCGGTGTGTGCTCTATATATGCAATGATATATGCAGTCGCTTACTTCTCACTTGCATAGATTGGCCCTGAACATCAAGGGTGTTGCGTACAAGACCGAGTGGGTCGAGTACCCTGACATTGAAGCTCTTGCCAAAAAAATCGGGGCGCCAGCAACAGGCACCAAGGCTGATGGCAGCCCATCATACACCCTCCCCATCATTAATGACCCCAACACTGGGAAGGTCGTTTCTGACTCCTTCCTCATCGCCGAATACCTTGATGCGACTTACCCGAGTGGAACAACCTTGTTTCCTCCCGGCACAAAACCGTTGATGGCAGCTTTGGAGGCTGGTGTTATAGGAAGCATTGGAAGCGTTTTGCCTTACCAGCTCGCCACCAGCTGCTACATCCTGAATCCCTCCAGTGAGAAGTACTTCAGAGCAACCAGAGAAGCCACCTACGGGAAGAAGATTGAGGAGTTCTCTCCTGCTGGCGCTCAGCGTGACGCTGACTGGGCCAAGGCTAAGGAAGGCCTTGTTGCTGTAGACGGCTGGCTGTCATACAATGGGAAAGGGAAGTTCGTCATGGGCAACACTGTGACGTATGCAGATGGTATCCTCGGAGCGTGGCTCATGTGGATCAGAGTTACCAATGGTGAAAATAGCGCTATATGGAAAGAGGTCGCTAGCTGGCATGGAGGGAGGTGGGGCACCTACATTACCAACTTGTTGCCTTTCGCGACAGTCGTGTAATTACTTTCCCTAGACAGACCATAGACGAATGAAGAGGGATATTCCTTCATACCATAGCGTATTGAATAACGTACGCGGAAGCGCTGATATGGTGTTAGCACAAACCTTGAAGCTTGATTAACTGATTACTGCCAAAAAAAAACTAGGATTGAAGATCGTAATCAGAGTTTCGATCAGTGCAGGGCAAGTGCAGGGCCAGATGACTTAACCAGGCGTATGATTCAGATAAAGCAGGGTTTTACAACTCCGAAACAAATGCTCGCTCATCTATGTACAACATTTATACTCGGTTCTCATCAGAAAAAGATATTCAGATCAGTGTTCGAAGACAATAGTTAATCACTGATTTTGTTGTGTGGATGTAATGGCTTCAAAGTACATGTTATGTCAGTGAGCGTTTTTCACGGAATAAAAAATACATACAGCAAGTTACATATTGATCCTCCTTGTGTGAAGAAAACGAGTGAAAGATTAATGTGCTACATTGTGATTTGGGGCCATTTTGCAAGTCTGAGCCAGCCAAACACATGTTGGTACGATGGCGCCGACACCGACGAAGGTATAAAAAGACAAAATTTTGGGCCTGGCCGGGAATTGAACCCGGGACCTCCTCGAAACGTGGTTTACCCTAACAAGGAATCATACTACTAGACCACCAGGCCTTGAAGTTCGGAAGTTCATGTAACACTACAACCATCCAAGAGAATTTGGCAAGTAAAAGGTGGATTCAAAAATAAAAACAGCGTATGAAACAATGAATGTAGGAGGCAAAGAATACAAGTGTAACGACAGGAATATTTAATTTATTTAAACTTGAAAATGTTCCGCAGAGGCGTAGTAAGACGACTCTTCGGTGCAGCACCCTCGACTCCCATCCTGAGATCGTTCTCGTTCATCGTCGACCATCGCTTGCGAGCACGAGCGTAAGCAGTCTGCCCGTTTTCCTTTTCTGTACTGGCGACGCGATTGTGACGGCCAGGAGTAGAGGTTGCCGGCCCGTCGAGCTCGGGTACAGGCGGGACCTGCTGGACGTTGGTGTCGACAAATTTCAGGATGGGTACCTCAGATGTGCGATGAGAGCTGAGTATGGTACCCTTAGGAACGAGCCTGGACTTCATTATGTGTGACTTCTTCTTGATGATAGGCTCCTGAAGTGCCTTAGGCAACGGCGCAGTAGGATTTGTCACGGGTTCAGTATCCACAGGCTCCTTTGTGTCTGCCAATGTCGTGTCATCGACAGGGTTCATGAAGCTGTTCCGTAGAGGAGAAGGGCGCTTCGCTGCTGTTGATTCCGGTACTGGCATGATCAATAAGCCTGCATCTTGACTGCATCTGACATCCTCGAAGCGAACGCTCTTGACCTTCTTTAAAATTCCTCTAACCCGTGGAGGGGTAGAAGGAGTAATTAAAACAGGAGGAGGGGGGAGAGGGATGCATGGCGGATCAGTCAGGGGCGCCGGAGAAACCTTGACTGCAGGGACTACTGACTGCCGACAAGGAGGTGAAGGAGAACGAGTTAGATTGGAACTGGCGGAATAACCATCTGGAGTGACGTTCAGAGACTCCCTGAGCCTATCTGGCACGATCTTGGGCGTAAACGAAGTTGTCGGACAAAAAGACAGATTGTCAACGACGCCTTGAAGATCAAGATCGAGGTCATTTTCAAAGGCCCACTCATCTTCGCAGGAGGATGATGGCATTAACGATACAGAGTCCGTGTCCGAGTCAAAAAATGCATCTTGACATTCCTTGTTGTGCGTCACAGGCGTGAAGATTCCACTCGTATCAAGTGCGGCGTATTGCGATCTGAGGCTTGATAGCATACTACTGTGGTCAGTAAAAAGGTTTCCATCGGGACTAGGAACGTCGGAGTCAAATTTCGGCGACCAAACGGTTGGAGACCCGCGGAAGGCCGTAGGGATATCAGGATAGTCCAGATCGTCCAATTCCTTGAGTTGCAAACCGGAGACCTTCTTCCCTCTTCGAATAGCCAGAGAATCAATAGAACCGAGTTGTGGCAACGCGCGAGATGACTTGCGGCATGTTGATGTCAGTTGCTTTATTGTCTTATCCGAGCCAGAATTGAGAACGGGAGTGGCCGAGGAATGTGTCCGTGTCCCCATTCGTCCGCGGGTTGGTGTAATGGGCCCCGGTCCAGATGAAACTGTATTTCGCTTGATAGTGGTCATTGGAACGTGAACGGACCATGGATTACATCCGACCTGACGTCCGGAACATTCCTTCGAAATAACAGCGGTCTCCCTGTGGCTTCGAGTGCAGGGCGTAGAATGAGGGAATGTTTCTTTGGAAGATTCATTTGAGATCTGTTGATCCATCCGTGCTTGTCGTATCTTCCCATTTTGCGACTTGATGGTTTCAGCCAGAAAGATGGAACCTTCAGAAATCCAGTCACGCTTAGGAACCGAATTATCACTAGTCCAGGGGACGTGCCTGGGAGGACACTGCGGAGTAAGCCTATCCTACATTCGATTTCGTCAGCTAAAGCGGCAAATTATAGAAAATCTTCGCTCACAATCCAAGTGTTCATGAAGAGCCGTTCCTTCATGACCAAGTTCATGCGCGGTATTGTTGGCGCAGAGAGAACGACACGAGCGGTGCGTTCGTCTGGATGTATGTCTCCAAGAGCGATGACACCTGTACGAACAGCAAATGGCACTTGAGCGCGGTGACCTTGGATTATAAATATAGGTGGCTGGTGATCCTTTGGGAATGGCGGCACGTCCTCCCAGTCACTTTCATAATCCGCCGAGCTCACTGTGAACGAGAGCGATGGAATGAGTGATTTGAGATCGTCGAACGGGCCTGCTTGAGCAAGGACGGTCGCGATCTCGAGTGATGGCGGAGACGGCAAAGGAGATGGGCGAGCCGGAGGACGAGGGATGCGTGAGGGCGACCAAGAAGACATTTGATACCAAAAAGCAAAGCAGAAAAAGAACAATACAGATGCATCAAGCATCAGGGAGGACACCTGGTCCCAATCTGACGCGAACAGCCGCGGCTGACTCCGGTGTGTAGTCCTCCGGCTGAAGAGGCTGACTAGTGCTAGAGTCATACACTGACCATGGCTGACTTGTTAAAGTTGTCAGTGGAGCCTTGTCAGTGGAGCCTTGTCAGTGCAGTCTTGTCAGTGGAATTTTGTATTTTGTCAGTGGAATCTTAGTTCGGGACTGTCACAGTGTTGTTGGCCTTACAAACCAAAATATTGTACGATACGTACGCCGGTATGTTCGCGAATTTGAAATTGGCATTATAAGCGAAAAACTACTGCAAATATGACGAGAACGAACATGTGCTGTGACAGAACAGGGGGAAAAAAAATCCAAAAAAAAATAATCGAAGACATTCCCTAGCCCTGTATACCATGAACCACTTATATCTTCAGCCACCCAAATTTCTTCTTCTCCCTCCCGCACGTATTTGATTGGGGCGCTGACATTGTATTGGAGCGAGACCTCTTAAAGAACGCCTTGAACGAAGTCATGCCGGTAGGGGGAGAGACCAAGGGCGAGGGTGATACATTGGGTACAGAGCGGCGACCACATGCTCGGATGACAGGGGTACTTGTATTGAGACTGGTGATGGAAGATGGGCCAGGTGTGATGACTTCGCGAGGAGGACTCCGGTACCCTTCTGCGGGGTATGCAACAGGTGAGGTAGAACTACCGACGAGGAATGATGGTGTGCCCTTCATGAGTGATCAGTCAAGGCTCCATGGTATGAAAAGAAAGGAAAATATGTACCCGAGGCTCGTATATGTATCGGATTGATCGCCTCCGTGCCACAGGTGTGCTGGCTGGTAGAATGGCCAAATGAGACTGGCACTTCCAAGCAGATTAATCCTGGAAAAAGCCAAAAAGGCAGATTGGTTTACCTCGGACATATCATCCGTGGATTCGGTCAGCATCCGCCTCTTACCTTTGTCCAGCAACACGGGCTGTTGGAGAAAATGGTCACCTTGAATATTGCTGAGCCAGCGGAGCGCATGCGGACACGATACAGGTACAGTTGAGCCAATGGTAAAGGTGTCAAGTGCTCCTAAAGCCGCTTCAGGGTATGGAAAATCTTGGACCCAACTAGCAAGTTCATCGAGTTCCTGAAGTAGTGCGAGCATGTCGGGAGGAAAACCGATATGTGTTGGGGAGGATGAGCAATGACTTTCTAACGGGCATTCGATGTGGTAATCAGTCAGGTCGGTCGCAACAGCATGCATGAAGCGGTCATTCTGGGTTGGGACGAGCCTAAACATCCTACCAGAACGCTTGGAAAGAAGGTCAGAAATCGGAGAGCTTGATGCAGTAGGTGGGCTGAGCGGGAGTGTAGGAGAGCACGGAGGGATAGTGAAGACCAGGGCATTCTGATCGACGATAGGACAATTCAATGGAGCGCTCTGCGGATTGAACGATTTAGTAGCGTGATGGATGGCAGCATGTTTGGATCCTAAGAGGGAAGAATTGTTGTCGACATTGGGGTTTTCATGGTCAGAATTCGAAATGATCATTGATGAGCTACGCTTGTTGCTGAAGATAATTGCTTCTTCAGCGGACGCATCACGATCCGAAACGTGAAAGGCAAGCGCATCGACGGGTGTGTGCCCCGACAGGTCGAGCGAGGGTACAGTATACGGAATAACAGGGAGGGCGATGGGGGTGACTCGATACCTGCCATTTCTGCGGTGGTGTCTACGACTTTCCGGGGAGGAGGGACTTTCTGGGACGAAAAAAGAGGAAGCGTCAAAGGGAACACCTTGTTCGATACTATAACGGCTGCTCTCGGTTGCTTGCAATGCCAGAGTGTTTCGCAAGTCTCGGAGGATGGGTGGAGGCTTCTTTATCCACGCTCTTCCTCCTGATGATGCTGGAAAATCCGAGCGTTCGACGGCAAAATACTTCGAAAGGGTATAGGACGGTGACATGGCGAACAACCAGCAAACACAAACCAATGGTCCAGAAGTTAATACGAAGAAAGGCAGGTTCGTTCAGTAGTCAGCCGCTCGGTGTATGACGTTTAGCAAGGCTGACTTGGGACTTGCACTGGACATCGTTATGAACAAGTAAATGCACAAGTTGCGCATCAATTGTGATCTACAAAAATCAGCTACACATGAGGTCGGCCAGAGAGATACCATGACTAGTAGCTGTTGTCCTCACTTAACGTCAGTCACACCAAGCAAGATGAGGCGAACTCGTTCGTTGGTGGCTGATTCGTTCCTGTTCAAATCTTCGTCAACGTTGCGAAGCGTTCAAGTTGCAGCCGTAGTACGTACGTAGTAGTACGACAGTCACGGTGACGTTGCAGAATCAATAGAAACGTGTCTTTTCACAAGGTTTCCATCAGATAGGTCGATTTCTGTCCTGAATGGGTTCAGAGAACCTTCGCAGATCATCAAGATCGTCGTCGAGTACCTCCGAAGTCGTCCAAGAAATGATACGATGATTGATGTTACGATGACTGGAAGCGACAGGATCTCACGGTAGTTCCTTAAACGCGACATAGACGCTGGTTTTCGCTGATTTCTGCTTTGGCAGTGCAGTAGTGCTCAAACTTCGTCTCCGTTGTCGTTGTTGCGAAGAGCTAGTTGGTGCTCATCAACCTTTCGTGCTTGTATCGCGCTGCATCTCATTTACTACCTGTTTGCAGATCAAGCTGTCGACAACGCTTTTCCATCTCCCACATTCTTTTGCACCGCGTATCGCGCTATTTCATTACCTTCATCTTGGGTAGCAGGTTGGCAATCTCAGAGCACTTGAGTTCGGTGAGTAACCGTCCAGAATCGCTTTATTTGATGAGCCATTTTCTCTTTTTATTTGCACGTCAGGCCGAATGTTTTCATTACATGCAGACGATACACTACATCATCTGAATTTTATATCCTCATTATTGGTGTCTTGCTTCAAAGTTTACATGCTTATCTCCCCTTTTTCAGGTCTTGTCAGTGCTTTCACAAGGGTTTAGCCAGAACATACTGTGAGTATATTGCTCTCTTGTTACAGATGGCGTGATGAAATCCGAGAATATTTGCACGTCAGTCAGAGCTGCGCGTCTTACGACGCGTGGTGGAGACGATGTATTCCATACCTGACCACAACCTATTGCAATATATGTCCGTTTATGATAACTGCCCTCCATCTCAGGAATATCCCGCTGGATCCTAGATCGCCTCGATAAACCATCTTTATTCATTTAATATCTCCATCTCGCTCCTACCTTGCAAATATCCGTATGTCGACTACCAATGGTTCTATAGCGCCTGGCGCTTCTCGCACAACTCTCGCACCGCCTGCAACGAATAACACGCGTCCCAGGTCAACAGGACTCATCCCAACCAACAATGTTACCACCAAGGAGGGCGTGACCGTTCGCACTCGAATCGACCCTACACTCACCGTCGATGATGTGGTCAGGCAGCTCTGCGTTAATCTCAAAGTCACAGAGCCCTCCTCCAATTTTGCTTTGAGGGATAAAGATACCGACGAGCTGGTCGTGAACGAGAATTTGCGGAAGAAGATCAAGAACAAAGCGAATCTCAAGTGTGTAATACCGGGATAATAATCGAGATGTATTACTGATGATGTATATGTGATGCTCTACAGGCTAGTCAATAGTCCCAATATCGAGGCAGCAGAAATAGTCCAAAAACTCCTCGTCAGAGATGAGAAAACCTTCAAGATGGCTCTTTGGTCATTGAAGAAGTTCATTAAAGTGCGTCAGGTTCATTCATTCGTGGGTGCTCTCGTCAACAATGACTGTGCTCCTAGGAAGAAAAGTTTGCTCAGGAATTTTTAAGTCATGGGGGTCTTTCCGAGCTTGCACAAGTTATTTGTACCGAGCACGGAAACACACTTGCAGTGCGTGTTGTTTTGACCAAGTGCAAGGTCAACTCCTAAGTATCTATTTCAGTACGCTCTCGAAGCCATGCACAACCTGATGGATCTGGACTATGGTTGGTCAACCCTCGACAATACCTTCGTTTTCAAAGTTGTCCAAATCCTCTCTTCGCCAAATTCTCTCATCAACGTTTGCCGCCCCGCCACCGCTATCCTAAAGAAGCTTGTTGAAGCTGACCCGATGAATGCGCCTGGACCACTGATCGCCAGTTCGAGTAGAGCACCCCCTGTTGCACCCCCGGGCTCGGTGTATCGGTACGGTTTCCAGATTGTTTTCCAACAGATGCGGAGGGAGAAAGGATCATTGGAAACTGTCGTGAATCGGCTTGGAAGCGCAGATACTGCAATGATTCTACATAGGTATGCGCAACGCACAGGCAGTCCAGATAAGGCGCACACTGACATTACTGCAGCATGATGCTGATTAACTCCCTGCTTTCGCACGTCAATGATACCGAATGGGATGAGTTTATCTCTGAGCTAGAGCGCCTCAACGTTCGGAAGGCGGTCATTGTGCGTGGCATCCAATTTGCGTTTCATAAATCACTCATGAGTTTTTAGCGACTCATGTCGTCACATAATATAGATGACCTTACGTCCTCGATTCTCGACTTCCAGGCCAATATCGTGCGTGTGACATACCGTAAGAAATCGACGCTTGTCGAGCCCGAAGTCGAGCCTCTTCACGCGTCTGCTCTTGAATATATATGGAATTGTAGCAGAGTTCAGGATGAGCGGGATGGTGATGGTGAAGTTTTGAAATGGCGGAAGCTTGGGTTTTCAAGTGAGAATCTGGTGCACGAATTTCAAGAAGTAGGGGAACTTGGGCTTGATTGTTTGGTGAGCACTGTCATTTTAGCCGTATGGTCCCTTGACCGATCATGTCGCAGCGTAATTTTGTCGCAGACGACCCAGATCTGTTCTCCAAAGTGAGATTTCTTTACTCTTGCTTTTCATCACAAACACCAACATCCATATCGTCAATAGGTTATATTGGAGCAGTTAAGTCGTCCGGTAGATAGGCGATGCCCCATCGCAAGGGCTTCAAATGAAATTGTTGAACTGCTTGCAGAGCATTGGGTGATTTTCGCTCCTGCATGTTAGTAATCTGTCGCGGAGTACGCAACTCATCTAACATACCCATCATCAGATTCAACATCAACAACATACCAGCCTTTTTTCCTCAATTTTTACCGGGTCCATGCTCTCGCCACACAATTTTTCTTGCGAATGTGGAATGAGAGTGGCTCTGCAGCAGGCGATTTTTCTCGCATTGTGGCGCTTGCTCGAAGCCAGTACGTCATGATCTCTCCTAATCCTGATATTCACCCCTGATTCTCTCAAGGGTCAAAGTGGCGTTGCAAAGGGAAAACATCAAACCATGGCACGAGGTGGAGCGCGATTTCCTCGACTGCGAGTATCGCGCTGTGAGGGACAGGCAGATGCAGGAGCTTGAAGCAGAAGACGACCTTCTAAGCAAGGTTCCTGTGCGGTAAGAATCTTAGCATCTGATCTTGGGGTTCCTTCTTAACACTGGTAAATCAAGCAATTTGAAAGAGAAGATCACCCGCGAGTCCGCCGAGTTCGTTCGTCAACAACGAATACAGTGCCTGTTTCAAGGGGCATGGTTCGTCAATGGCATCCCCACACCAGCCAATGGTCCTTCGCGGCGGCCAAACGGACATTGGAGATTCATACGACTGGTATAGATCTATTGCGTGCTTCCTAAAGTAAGCTCATTGGCTCGATAGGACAACGGCTTGAAATATCTCCACTATGTGGACAGTGCGGTCCAGTTCGCCGTTCGAAATGGACTTGAAGATCTGCCAGAGCGGATTGAGATCGCAGCAATCACCCAGATCGCCACTGGCACATGCGCATCTCCACCAAACAACTTACAAAATCACCTCGATCTATCTCCGCCTAACAATCTCACTCCATCGCCTCTATCATTCTCTCTCCTAACAGCCACTGAAGGCTCTCTGGCAGATCAAATTGCGTCAGATCAATCCCGGTGGGCAGATTGGACTGATGGGCTGAACATGCTTCGGCGGGACAGCGGTCATGTCACATCTGAAGAAACGGCAGGGTACATCAAAGCCTTGACAGAGATTGGCCTCAAGATCAAGCTTCTTGGTGAGTCGATCACCACCCTCGTACCACAGCTAAGATCTATAATTTCAATTTCTTCTAGATCTATCAGGTGAGAAGGTTGATATACCCAGTGGACTGGTGGCAGGACCTCCTCCAAGCAATACCGATTTTTTCTTCTCAGATCTCATCTGATGTGATGAGAAGAAGTCGGGTGTATGTGTCTCTTATAATTATGATTTGTGTACGTCTATCAAGACGTGATGAGATTCGATGACGGGTAATCATGTAAACAATACTATTAGTTGCTCGTATACGGCTTGTACAATAAACATCCCTTGTCTCATGGAAACTATATCGAGAGGATGCGTGCAGTTGATGCAGTATGCAGTTGATGCAGAGGTGGCTGATATACAAGCTGTGGCAGTTGATGCGATGAGATGAGGACTTTCATGTCAGTGGTGTGGTTAAGTGTCAGATATTAGTTATGCTGGATATGCATGTCATACGGGGGTTGAACCCGCAATGCGGAAGGTGGGAGGTATGCGAAATCGATCTTGTTCTTGAGGCTAATTTGGAAGTGCCTTGGGTGCAGCAGAACCATTGCCGTTGACGTGTTGGGCTGCGTACTCGGCACCTGCCTTGAAGAAGGGCTCGAAGATGGCTTGTGAATCCTTGAAATCGTTGTGGACAACGTTTACGAGGTATGATGATTCAAAGATTTCTATCATGAGCTTGCGTGATGGCGTCCCTGCCTCATAGATGTTGGCCCACTTGACGCCTAGCTCGTACGCTTCATCCTGCAGGGAAATATTAGGAATGATCGTACCAGGTCAAACATGACTTGCCTTCCATGCCATGAAGCTCAGTGCCTCGACGACTGTCGGCTGGACAATCTCCTTGCCGGGGAAAACTCCCCATGTGACAGCGTTGGGTCCATCGGAGTGGGTGTTCGTCCTGAGGTCACCTTGTTTGTTGATGACGTAGTAGGTCATATTACTATCACGCTCGATATGGGCAAGCAGGAGTTCTAGTAGTTGAGGGCCGACAAAGAACTCTAGATATGCCTAACAGATGGCAGACGCAGATATTAAAAGGGAGCTCGCGTATCAAGAGTGGTGCTTACCTTCTGGTAGACGTACCCATTACTTGGACCCCAACCAAACTGTGAATCGTCGCTCCTTGCACCATTGACGGCGGGTTGAGAGTTGATTGTCAAGAAACCAAGTTCGTTCATCTTGGCGAGTTGCAAGGCGATGACAGAGGTTTCGGAAGATGCTGCTTGATTTGACCATGGGAGAGCTTTGAGACCACCCAAACAGAATTGGCTAAATAACGATGCGACTTCTGCGAATGTCTTGGGCTCGCCCCAAAGTTTCAGAGCCTCCTCCTTCTGTAGTAGAAGTTAGTAACTGAATTGGCGGCTCGTGTTATATGTTACTCGCCGTTTGTTTGAGCCAGATTCCGTATCCATCAAGCTCACCATACGCGGGACTCCGCGAGTCACCAAACCGACCGTTTGGGAATTCATCCCAGTTTTCAGTACGCGAAAGGTATGAATCGGTCCGATTCGCCCAGAAGATGGGACGGATGTTTTCTTGGCGTCGGTTCGGTGTAAGCGACTGAAAGTAATCATGAGAATAAGGCATTGAGCGGTGAGTGGTGTCCACATACTTGTCTCCAAGGCAAAGGCTTGATAGTCTCTACACGAGGCGTGAGATTTAGCTCCTCCAGCAACATCTTCGTTCCCTTCTCCAAGTTCATGGTATAAAAGTGAAGACCCTGAATGCCGAGACCAGCAGCAAGAATCTTCCGGCACATGTCTGCCACTAGCTTAGTTCCAATCTCCCGAACCTTCTCATCGTCGTTTTTATAGGGTTCTAGAGCGTCCAAGAAGAATTGCGGAATCTTGGTGTTCGCAAGAGATGTTGCTTTTAAGAAGCCATTCCACGTTTGAATAGGTGCAATACCAGGAACGATTGGTATTGTGATTCCAGCCGCTCTGACTGCCTTCACCCAATCGATGAAGACATCGACGTCATAGAACATCTGTGTGAAAATAAAGTTAACGCCTGCATCGATTTTCTCCTTGAGGTACTTCATCTCGAGGTCGCGTTCTGCGGGCGGAAGAAGCTGGAACTGAGGGAATCCAGCGACTGCGATATCGAAGTAGTCCTCATACTCGTTGTGGATGTGCTTGACTAGGTCAATACCATGCACGAAACCACCCTCGACTGCCTCCCACTCATCCTTCCCTTGAGGTGGGTCACCACGAAGGGCCAAGACGTTGCGACAGCCGGCTTTCTTTGCTTCCTGTAATAGATATTTAATTAAAGTGGTATAACAAACGGTTCGCATGCGGATACACACCTGGAGAGCAATGTCGACCTTCTCTTTAGGCATGTTCGTGCATGTCAAGTGCATGCATGTTTCTATGCCAACTGAGCCTTGACACGTCTTCACCATGTGTGCAGTTAGATCAGACGTCCGACCACCAGCATTCCTATTCAAAGGGCGTAAAGTGGTTTCTCATCATATAAGTAAACGCTTTAATACCATGTAATATCAATGAATTCTGGGCCCAATGCGGTCATGCGCTTTATACGATCAAGCAAGTTTTGGAGACCCT